>NC_092267.1:5905039-5922539 GCF_036320965.1 Panulirus ornatus | reverse complement strand
ACAGCTGAAGATTCTAATACTCTCATTGCTCTGGCTGGCAAGAATATTCTTTTGATTCTTCTCTTCTAGAATATTTCCAGTACAAAATATTAGCCAAAATACTGACATATTGTGGTTGCGTTGCAGTTTTTATCATGTAGTCGGTTTTGTGGTGACTGTCAGTGACCTATTTGGCCCCGATTACTCTGTTGCATCTTCTCCACTCACAATCGCTGACGTGATTGGGACACACATGAAAGGGGGTCAAGTTTGGAGGTCAGCATAGGACAGTTTATAAGGCGGATCGCTTTCGACTCGGTTCTGTCAATAAAAATACAGAGCCAGAACCAACCCAGATGTGAGAGCAGGACCCCATACAAGGACGATTCAATCCCTTGTATAAACGGAGCAGCAACTGGTAAGAAGAGAAGAAGTTTCGACATCTATACAAGACACCCAGTTTCTCTGAGACAGACTTTTAAGATATTCCTGTAATATGGGTTTTTCAAGAAAGAGCTGGAGGTTACAGTAATACCAAGTATGTTCATTGAGTCGAGACTTGGAATTACAGAACCGTCAAAGGAGAGACGAGAGTCGTGAGGAGTTTTCGATAGAGAGATGGGTAGAAACTGCGTCTTGGAGGCATTAAACTTAACAAGATTTGATGTACCCCACAGATGTATCCTGCCCGAGTCTGAGTTCATTTATACTTTCAGTACGCCATTACCCTCAGGCATTGCCTCTTGCGTATGACTTCCTCTCGTTCTTATTCGTGTTTTGGAGAAGGCTTGATCACGGTGGGTTATGGTCCAGTCTGGGTCAAGGGAGAGACATGTGGCTGATGGACCACAACCCTATCTTCCTCAACCATCTACCCTTCCTCCCATCCTCTTCTCCATCTTCCTCAACCATCTACCCTTCCTCCCATTCTGTTCCCACTTCCTCCCACCATTTCCTTCAGCCAGGCCTTCTCCAGCCACCTCAGGTATACCTGCCTTCTCCAGCCACCTCAGGTATACCTCCCTTCTCCAGCCACCTCAGGTATACCTGCCTTCTCCAGCCACCTCAGGTATACCTCCCTTCTCCAGCCACCTCAGGTATACCTGCCTTCTCCAGCCACCTAAGGTATACCTGCCTTCTCCAGCCACCTCAGGTATACCTCCCTTTGCATCACCATCCGATACAAAGTGAATTATGTCTCGTTACCATCATCACAAAAGATATTGTTCACACACACACACACACACACACACACACACACACACACACACACACACTGCCTCAGGTCTCCACAATACATATCAAATATTAATATCTTTGTCGTCAAGACTCCAGTCTCTGAGGACAAACACAATATATATATATATATATATATATATATATATATATATATATATATATATATATATATATATATAATTTTTTTCTAATACTATTCGCCATTTCCCGCGTTAGCGGGGGTAGCGTTAAGAACAGAGGACTGAGCCTTTGAGGGAGTATCCTCACTTGGCCCCCTTCTCTGTTCCTTCTTTTGGAAAATTAAAAAAAAAAAAAACGGGAGGGGAGGGTTTCCAGGCCCCCCGCTCCCTTCCCTTTTAGTTGCCTCCTACGACACGCAGGGAATACGTGGGAAGTATTCTTTCTCCCCTATCCCCAGGGATAATATATATATATATATATATATATATATATATATATATATATATATATCCCCCTGGGGATAGGGGATTAAGAATACTTCCCACGTATTCCCTGCGTGTCGTAGAAGGCGACTAAAAGGGGAGGGAGCGGGGGGCTGGAAATCCTCCCCTCTCGTTTTTTTTTTTTTTTCATTTTCCAAAAGAAGGAACAGAGAAGGGGGCCAGGTGAGGATACTCCAAAAAAGGCCCAGTCCTCTGTTCTTAACGCTACCTCGCTAACGCGGGAAATGGCGAATAGTTTAAAAGAAAATATATATATATATATATATATATATATATATATATATATATATATATATATATATCCACCCGCACAACAGATTTATTGCACACGCTGTACGAAATAAATTCTCAAACTTGTTTCGTTAAAAATAAAAGTCGAATTTCCATTTTTTGGTCGCGTGAGCGACCGGTTGGTTCGTGATGAACTGGGGCCATATTTCCACCTTCCCCTCCTGTATTTGCAAGCCAAGTGTCACGCGCATTTTTACAGTTTCGGAATATATGAAAGTTGGGGGGGGGGGGAAGCGTGGGTCAGAATCCCTCCCCCCCCCTTGTCATGAGTCTCCATCAAAATTTCTCTCAAATGAACCAATTTTCAGCTTTTGCCTCTGTTGTTGATAATCTTTGTTCTTTTACGTAACTGTTCCGTAAGTATTTACTCTTTAATTAGGTGTTTCTCATTGACCAGTTTTTCAACTGTGTCCATTATGATATGTGTGTGTGTGTGTGTGTGTGTCTGTGTGTGTGTGTGTGTGTGTGTGTGTGTGTGTCATTTTTTTCTGTGTTGCCTTGTCTCTTAACCTTGTGTGAATATGCACCATGTCTTTATTCCTGTGTATGCACACACACACACACACACACACACACACACACACACACACACAGTAGCCTAAGCCAGGTTCCTATTCATCGACCAGCCCGAGGGAAGGATGAACAACCTGGGTTGGGTGTGGGCCAACTGCCGTGCCTACAAGGGGAGATGGGGAGGATAACAGTCACCATCAGAATATGACGGGGAGAATAACAGCCACCCACAAAGTCGCACATGTAAAGCTAACGCGAAACCAACTGAACAAGACAACAGATGGATGATTCAACAAAAGGACCCAGGTATATTAGATGCACAGAGCACCTTCACATCACATAAGCTCTCTTTATTTGGGACAGACGACCTGCCATCAACATCCAGAAGATGAGATCGTCCACGAAGCCAACTGAACAAGACAACAGATGGTTGATTCAACAAAAGGACCCAGGTATATTAGATGCACAGAGCACCTTCACATCACATAAGCTCTCTTTATTTGGGACAGACGACCTGCCATCAACATCCAGAAGATGAGATCGTCCACGAAGCCAACTGAACAAGACAACAGATGGTTGATTCAACAAAAGGACCCAGGTATATTAGATGCACAGAGCACCTTCACATCACATAAGCTCTCTTTATTCGGGACAGACGACCTGCTGTCAGTATCCAGAGGAGGAGATCGTCCACGACGTCTCTTTGATAACCTGATGACAGACAGACGAGATCTTCAACAGACTGACGAGAGTTTTTTGCCACCAACCGAATTCCCTTACATCCAGCTACTCCCGCGTCCGCCTTTTCCACCTAAGATCTGCTCACATCTCGGCCCGACTCGTTCCTGACGATGCGCTCATGATGGAAGAGGGAAATGTCGACAGCTCCCATGGAGACCTTGTATAGTGACTTCCTACAGATGAAAAAAATATAAAAAAGAAAAAGTCACCTTGGGGGCGAGACTGCTCCATTGTCCGTTGACATAAGAGAGTATATAGCGTCGTCGGGAACCTCTCTCTCTAAAGGAGTGAATCCCTTTCCCTGCTTCCGATCGTAGCGCTGCCTTGAATCCGCAGGAGCCTTGAAAAAAAAATAAGGGGTGTGGAGGGGAGGGAAGAGGAGCGAGCGCCCCCCCAGGCCCCTTCCCCCCCAACTGTGGTTATAGACATGTACAATAATATAAATCTTGTTTCAATGGATTATACCTCGGAGTCCCGACAAAGAGGGAAGATCTATACCAGCGACTACTTTCCCCAGCTCATACACGCGTGAGAGAAATCCCCAGGGAGGGATTTTAATCCAAGAATCTTATAGAAACGTATAAACATGTCAATGTGGAACACTGGCTCGGGGAAAGCCTGACGGAGGAGGACGTCATTCTTTTAGTCGGCCAGACGTAGTTACTGGGCGCGTAATGCCTTCTGGGAATTGTGTCATGTAGTTTTGCGCTGCTATGATTCACCAGAGGAAGAGCGACGGTAAAGGCGTAGTGGCTTGACTGCTCACACGGCGACGATGGCAGTCTGGTGATAAGATTTTGTTAAGGGGCGTGTCGTGTGTTGTGACTGGCGGGTCACGTCTGTGTGTTGTGACTGGGGGTTACGTCTGTGTGTTCTGACTGGGGGTCACGTCTGTGTGTTCTGACTGGTGGGTCACGTCTGTGTGTTCTGACTGGGGGTCACGTCTGTGTGGTGTGACTGGGGGGGTCACGTCTGTGTGTTCTGACTGGGGGGGTCACGTCTGTGTGGTGTGACTGGGGGGGTCACGTCTGTGTGTTCTGACTGGGGGGGTCACGTCTGTGTGTTCTGACTGTGGGTCACGTCTGTGTGTTCTGACTGGGGGGGGGGGTCACGTCTGGTCGAGGATGTACCTGTCCCTCTATCTCGACAGGTAGAGAGTCTGGGACACATACCTGGTCGATTCTGTAACCAGTGCTCTAACTCGACACGTAGATGCAGAATATATATATATATATATATATATATATATATATATATATATATATATATATATATATATATATATATATATATATATATATATATATATCAACCAGTCGAGAATTATACCTTAGGTGAACTGAACGAATTTCCTTTTCTTTTCGTCAGGTTTCCAATGTTTCTATCCAGTGGAGAGGCAGGAGAGGGGCCCCGCCGCCCCCTGCCTGTAGCGTGGTAGACCACAGTGGCTGGTACATCTATCCAGTGGAGAGGCAGCAGGAGAGGGGCGCCGCCCCCTGCCTGCCTGTAGCGTGGTAGACCACAGTGGCTGGTACATCTATCCAGTGGAGAGGCAGGAGAGGGGCCCCGCCGCCCCCTGCCTGTAGCGTGGTAGACCACAGTGGCTGGTACATCTATCCAGTGGAGAGGCAGCAGGAGAGGGGCGCCGCCCGCCCCCTGCCTTTAGCGTGGTAGACCACAGTGGCTGGTACATCTATCCAGTGGAGAGGCAGCAGGAGAGGGGCGCCGCCCGCCCCCTGCCTTTAGCGTGGTAGACCACAGTGGCTGGTACATCTATCCAGTGGAGAGGCAGGAGAGGGGCCCCGCTCGCCCCCTGCCTGCCTGTAGCGTGGTAGACCACAATGGCTGGTACATCTATCCAGTGGAGAGGCAGGAGAGGGGCGCCGCCCCCTGCCTGCCTGTAGCGTGGTAGACCACAGTGGCTGGTACATCTATCCTCTTTAGTGGGGCAGCGCAGCAAAAGGCTGTCTCGGTAATGGTAATTCCCAGGAACCATCAGAGCCACGGAGGCTAAGCGAGATGTACGGCAACCCAGGACCGAGGTTCCTCCTGCACCTTCTCCTCCTGCACCTCCTCCTCCTGCACCTCCTCCTCCTGCACCTCCTCCTCCTGCACCTCCTCCTCCTGCACCTCCTCCTCCTCCGTCGTGGCTTCTGGCAACAACACTGACCAGGTTATAAGTCTCACCACAACTCGGGTCGGTTGTGAATTACGTCACCTCACGTTAACGAACCCGCCAACAACATTACACTGGGGGGGGCGGGGTCACATGCGCCCCCTGTGGTCATTGGTCGAACTGGGGTCAATGTTTGTTGTGACCTGAGATGTTCCCCTGTGGGGAGGTTGGCTTCCCCGGGGGCCTGGTTCCTCCAGCACCAGAGGTGAGGGTTGGCTTCCCCGGGGGCCTGGTTCCTCCTGCACCAGAGGTGAGGGTTGGCTTCCTCGGGGGCCTGGTTCCTCCTGCACCAGAGGTGAGGGTTGGCTTCCCCGGGGGCCTGGTTCCTCCTGCACCAGAGGTGAGGGTTGGCTTCCTCGGGGGCCTGGTTCCTCCTGCACCAGAGGTGAGGGTTGGCTTCCTCGAAGCCTTGGTTGCCCCTGCACCAGCCCAGCACCAGAGCGAAGCGTCGAACAAAACACATCAAAAAAAAAAAAAAAAACAGGACACTTGTTAGCAGACGTCAGGTTTTTGAAACCTTTCTCAAAAGGCACCGCAGACAGGTCTATCAGCCCTCACCCCACCCAGCCCCGGGGGCTACCGTAGCCCTTCACCCCATCACGGTATTGTGTAATGGACCGTCGTAATTAATTTGAGAGCTAATTGACGCTCCGTGTTGATAAGAGTTCTCTCCCCCCCCCCCCCCCCCCCCCCCGCACAACCCCGTGAACTAATTTGCATAGCAAGCACACATAAGTTCCCAGGATGCAGGTCAATGCAGGTCACCCCAGCCTTGGTAACTGGTCTAATGATTCTGTCTATCAGTCTGTCTATCAGTCTGTCTGTCTATCTGTCTGTCTGTCTGTATGTCCGTCTCTCTTCGCCACTGGAATTCCAGCGGGGCCATTAGAGTCGCCACATCAAAGACGGGCGGCGGGGTAACCTGCGCCACACGCCAGCCCCACCACATCACGGGGTCCCCCAGGCCACAGTCGTGTTGGTGAAGACGACTGCGAGGCCCTGTGGATGATGCAGGTGTGTGGGAGGGCGACAGCTGTGGGTAAGGTCCAGTAGGGTCGTCCCTGATGTGAGGGAGGGTCACAGCTGTGGGTAAGGTCCAGTAGGGTCGTCCTTGATGTGAGGGAGGGCGACAGCTGTGGGTAAGGCCCAGTAGGTTCGTCCCTGATGTGAGGGAGGGCGACAGCTGTGGGTAAGGCCCAGTAAGGTCGTCCCTGATGTGAGGGAGGATCAGCAAGGCACCCACGAATCAGCAAGGTCCTCACGAATCAACAAGGCCCCTCACGAATCAACAAGGCCCCACACGAGTATGACATTCGTGTCCATCAGCCACGGTACAAAGCCTCGACACTGGAGGTGATGGGGGAGCCATAGTCAGGCTAAACTTGTCCAATACACCAATGACCTCGACGTGTCCAGGTAGTGAAGACGACCCCACCACGCCCTCTGCCACGTTGTCCGCGACCTCCCTCCTACCGGCGCCTCCTGGACCCAGAGACGTCGTCCATGACCTCCCTCCTGCTAGCGCCTCCTGGACCCAGAGACGTCGTCCATGACCTCCCTCCTGCTAGCGCCTCCTGGACCCAGAGACGTCGTCCATGACCTCCCTCCTGCTAGCGCCTCCTGGACCCAGAGACGTCGTCCATGACCTCCCTCCTGCTAGCGCCTCCTGGACCCGGAGACGTCGTCCATGACCTCCCTCCTGCTAGCGCCTCCTGGACCCAGAGACGTCGTCCATGACCTCCCTCCTACTAGCGCCTCCTGGACCCAGAGACGTCGTCCATGACCTCCCTCCTACCGGCGCCTCCTGGACCCAGAGACGTCGTCCATGACCTCCCTCCTGCTAGCGCCTCCTGGACCCAGAGACGTCGTCCATGACCTCCCTCCTGCTAGCGCCTCCTGGACCCAGAGACGTCGTCCATGACCTCCCTCCTGCTAGCGCCTCCTGGACCCAGAGACGTCGTCCATGACCTCCCTCCTACCGGCGCCTCCTGGACCCAGAGACGTCGTCCATGACCTCCCTCCTGCTAGCGCCTCCTGGACCCAGAGACGTCGTCCATGACCTCCCTCCTACTAGCGCCTCCTGGACCCAGAGTCGTTCATAAGGCTCGTCACTACAGGCCTGACCGTCTCCTCTGAGGTAATAAGTCCTCCCGGGTCGTTAGAGTGAGAGCATTATGGACGCCTGGTGTAGTTAAGGTCTGGTGGGGATGGGGGGGATGCAAGCAAGAGGGCAGCTAGAGCAATGGTAGTCATTTCTGTTATGACGCTTCTGCCCCATATATGAGGGGTATATAACTGGGTATTATAATGTATATCAACCAGCAGTATAACCCATCCTTCTGTCCCATATATGAGGGGTATATAACTGGGTATTATAATGTATATCAACCAGCAGTGTAACCCATCCTTCTGTCCCATATATGAGGGGTATATAACTGGGTATTATAATGTATATCAACCAGCAGTATAACCCATCCTTCTGTCTCATATATGAGGGGTATATAACTGGGTATTATAATGTATATCAAACAGCAGTATAACCCATCCTTCTGTCCCATATATGATGGGTATATAACTGGGTATTATAATGTATATCAACCAGCAGTATAACCCATCCTTCTGTCTCATATATGAGGGGTATATAACTGGGTATTATAATGTATATCAACCAGCAGTATAACCCATCCTTCTGTCTCATATATGAGGGGTATATAACTGGGTATTATAATGTATATCAACCAGCAGTATAACCCATCCTTCTGTCTCATATATGAGGGGTATATAACTGGGTATTATAATGTATATCAACCAGCAGTATAACCCATCCTTCTGTCTCATATATGAGGGTATATAACTGGGTATTATAATGTATATCAAACAGCAGTATAACCCATCCTTCTGTCTCATATATGAGGGGTATATAACTGGGTATTATAATGTATATCAACCAGCAGTGTAACCCATCCTTCTGTCTCATATATGAGGGGTATATAACTGGGTATTATAATGTATATCAACCAGCAGTATAACCCATCCTTCTGTCTCATATATGAGGGGTATATAACTGGGTATTATAAAGTATATCAACCAGCAGTGTAACCCATCCTTCTGTCCCATATATGAGGGTATATAACTGGGTATTATAATGTATATCAACCAGCAGTGTAACCCATCCTTCTGTCCCATATATGAGGGTATATAACTGGGTATTATAATGTATATCAACCAGCAGTATAACCCATCCTTCTGTCTAATCCTTCTGTCCCAGCAGTACAGTCCAACCCCAGCAGTACAGTCCAACCCCAAAGCAGCAGCAGCTGTACCCTGGGCTACAGTGGGTTGCTGTAACTGCTTGAGGAACACAGTGAAGGTCACACGCCCGTCCAACACGCCCTCTGGGGCCCCTCTCCCGTCCAACACGCCCTCTGGGGCGCCCCGCCCGTCCAACACGCCCTCTGGGGCCCCTCTCCCGTCCAACACGCCCTCTGGGGCCCCGCCCGTCCAACACGACCTCTGAGGCCCCCGCCCGTCCAACACGCCCTCTGGGGCGCCCCACCCGTCCAACACGACCTCTGGGCCCCCTCCCGTCCAACACGCCCTCTGGGGAGCCCCGCCCGTCCAACACGCCCTCTGGGGCGCCCTTCCCGTCCAACAAGACGTCTGGGGCGCCCCGTCCGTCCAATACGCCCTCTGGGGTGCCCTTCCCGTCCAACAAGACCTCTGGGGCGCCCCGCCCGTCCAATACGCCCTCTGGGGCGCCCTTCCCGTCCAACAAGACCTCTGGGGCGCCCCTCCCGTCCACGTCTGTCTTCACGAACTTTCGAGACATGGAGTGAGGCATGGAGCCTCCTCCAGTCTTCAATTTCTTTTCTCTCATTTCACTCCCTAAATTATTACCTGACCTTCCCATGATCTCGTGACTGACCCTTCCCCTCCCCCCTCCCTCAGCTGGTGGGGGTCAAGCTGGTCCATGACGGGTCAAGAGGTCAGAGTTCACGGGAATTTGACCCCCGTCCTGTAAATGCCTATGTAATGGCTACGTCACTCGTGTTTCATGATCCGGGTACATGCGTTAAATCCCAGTGCTCAAGGACTTTACTTTACCTGCTTACAGTGGGCTCACTAGTAAAATACTTATCCTACTTAAAAGTTCTACTTACAAATTGTGATAGCATAACTCCCTCTGTAGTGGTTCCAAATTACTCACTGAAGTAGAGACACTTGGAAGGGCCAAAAGTGTAAACACTTCCAGAGCAAATACATATTTTCTTTACCAATGTTTACGATTTACTTACACTTAAATAGGTGATTTACAATTGCTGGTAAATTGCCTGGGGTAAATTACTTATTTAAGTAGAGACACTTGGAAGGGCCAAAAGTGTAAACACTTCTAGAGCAAATACATATTTTTTTTAACAATGTTTACGATTTACTTACACTTAAATAGGTGATTTACAATTGATGGTAAATTGCCTGGGGTAAATTACTTATTTAAGTAGAGACACTTGGAAGGGCCAAAAGTGTAAACACTTCTAGAGCAAATACATATTTTTTTTAACAATGTTTACGATTTACTTACACTTAAATAGGTGATTTACAATTGATGGTAAATTGCCTGGGGTAAATCTACCAATGTTGCCAATTCCCTGGAGTTTGTAATCCTGAAGATCTACTGAGATTAAACATTTCCCAGGAAGAACATGGCTGGGATTTCACGGTAATCCTGGGAACAAAAGACTGTGTGACATGGTTGGTGCAGGAGGGCTGGTGCACAGACGTGGCACAGCAGCAGAGCTGGTGCAGGAGGGCTGGTGCACAGACGTGGCACAGCATCAGAGGTAGTGATACAGCAGCAGAGGTAGTGGTACAGCAGCAGAGGTAGTGGCACAGCAGCAGAGGTAGTGGCACAGCAGCAGAGGTAGTGGCACAGCAGTAGAGGTAGTGGCACAGCAGTAGAGGTAGTGGCAGAGCAGCGGCAGATTAGTGGCACAGCAGCGGCAGGCATAACCCCAAGCCACTAACCCTCACTACCACTTGGGCCTCCAGCCTCACACAGAACTGCCACTCGAACCTCGAGTCTAGTGGCGGAACTCCCTCACACCTCACAGGAGTTCTAGTCACTCCCTGAGGGCCACAGGGGGATGGGCCACAGATGGGGGTGGGGTGGGTGGGCGGCCAGCCACTTAACCCACCCTCCGTCATGGCTGGAGTGAGGCAGGCGATACAGGCGTCCTAGCTATGTCTCTTCGTTGTGTATCAACTGACTGTTATGTTTCTCTCTTGTGTCTCCCCTGATGATGTGATTATTACACGAAAGTGCACTTGGGAACTTATCGTGTTTCATTTTCCCCCGTGGGCTCAAAGGAATATATATATATATATATATATATATATATATATATATATATATATATATATATATATATATATATATATATATATATATTCTTCTCTCACTTTGTATCTGTCGAGATTTGCCTCTTTCATTTCTCTCCCCTTTGACTTGGGCTGGAAAAATCCAGACACTCGTCCTCCGTGTTGGAGGATGACAGAGAAACATATATTTTTTTTTTGCCAGCTCTTCCTACATCAGGATGGACGAAGCTGCTGGTGTGTTTCCCCTCAACCCATCTGGGGTTGCCAGGAAGCTTGCCCTAATCCTGTGAGGTTTATGTGTGACCCACAGAACGAACCTCTGGTGGTTAGGTGAGGTGTTTATCTTTTTAAAGGTTTAAGTTAATATGTGTCTAATATATTTTCTCCTGTGTGTGTGTGTGTGTGTGTGTGTGTGGGTTCGTGTGGCCATCTGTCTTCATGCTGTGCTCCCTGTGTTTACTGTGTGGCCACAGGCGTCGACCCAGAGACCACCTCACGCACCCACCCTGGAGTCTACACCTCTTCCCCCCTGTGGTCTTTGTCAGTGGTCTTTGCCTATGAGGAAATGGCTGATCACAGAGACGGAGGAACGACCCTTGTACCTAATGTGACGTAGGAGTGTCAAGGGTAGCGATACTGTGGAGAGCGCCACGAATTGAATGAAGGCAAACAAGTGTGAATATGTACATATGTATATGTGTATATGTCTAGGATGTGTATGTACATGTATAACTGTAGATGTTGATATGTATATGTATGTATATGTGCGTGTATGGGCGGTTTATATATATATATATATATATATATATATATATATATATATATATATATATATATATATATATATATATATATATATATATATATATATATATATATATATATATATATATATATATATATATATATATATATATATATATATATATATATATATATATATATATATATATATATGTGTGTGTGTATGAGTGGATGGGCCAATCTTCGTCTGTCACCTGGCGCTACCTCGCAGACGCGGGAAGCGAATCGACATCCACTCGCGGTCAGGTCTGTTTGGTTGGAGGGAGGCAGTAAGCTCGTTGGCTACGTCCTGGTAACTAGGTCATCCAGGCGTGATTGGCTGTTAAGATAATAACTTAGAAAAAAAAAAGAAGTTATATCTCTCCTCGTATTCCGTAGTTTTGAATAATGGTGAATGGATAGAGTACCTCCTCCTCCTCCTCCCTTAAATCATCAAAGTTTTAGCGACGTATCGAACAACATATTCCACTTTGCCCTCTCCAAATGACTGTCAAAAAAAAAAAAAAAAATAGAAAATACACTTAAACTTTAGACTTTTCAGTGGCAGGGAAAGAGGACTGGCCCTGATGACTGATTCGTTCTACATGGATGAATAGCTAAAGCGGATTTATATACTCAGACTCAGGATTTTTATAGAAAGGTTGATGACGCTTGACTTAATATGCATCAGAGTCAGGGGCACACACACACACACACACACACACACACACACACACAGACATACAGAAAGACGCACACAGACACACATACACAGACACACACACACACGCTACCGTCAACACCACCAGCGAATCTAAAGGTTTTTAGTCTAACACCATTACAACGGCAGTACTGAAAATACGTATTGTGTTTTCGAGTCTCTTTACAGCAGTGAGGTGTGAGAGATGAAGGTTGGGGGCTTTCGAGTGAGGTGCGATAACCCTGGAGAGAGAGAGAGAGAGAGAGAGAGAGAGAGAGAGAGAGAGAGAGAGAGAGAGAGAGAGAGAGAGAGAGAGAGAGACAATGGATGAAGCCAAAGTTCTTTATTATATGCAGATGAGGCCGTGCTGATCCCTGTATCGCAGACACTGGGTAGAATGGAAGGCCCCCCTGACGATGTGTATGATGTGTATGGGAGGAGAACGCCGAGAACACATGTAAATAAAGCTGACGTTATTCTTCTTGAAGCATGGGAGGCCAAGAGTGGTAGGTCAAGCCCGCTTGAAGGAGGGAGAAGAAGGGGAGGAAGTGGATGATGTGGACGAATCTGAAGGTGGCAGGAGGGGAGGCGAAGCTCTGAGGGTCATGAGAGGGGAGAACTCCTGCAGAGGGGAGGCGCTAAAAGCCCTAAGGATTGGCGAGGATGTATACGTAGAGTGAACAAGATGGCTGCTGTGAGGGAGGACCCATCCAAATACTGCTGCGTGGCTATGAGAGAGGCACAAGGGGAGCAGGTACGTGTCAGAAGAGGTAACAGTGAAGTATAGAGTTATAGTGATGGATGGATGCTTGAATACAGTATCGGCTGGGATGAAGGGGGTTAGATCGGATCATGTGGGAGGGGTATATGTTGTGATGACCCACTGTGACTCTGTGTTATAACCAATTCACCAATGGGGTTCACAACCTCCATCGCCACCATCTTACTATCTACTCTATCATCATGTTATCATCACCTTTATTTATCTATCTCTTATCTTATCTACTATCTACTCTATCATCATGTTATCATCACCTTTCTTTATCTGTCTATCTCTTATCTTATCTACTATCTACTCTATCATCATGTTACCATCACCTTTATCTATCTATCTATCTATCTCTTATCTTATCTATTATCTACTCTATCATCATGTTATCATCACCTTTATCGATCTATCTATCTCTTATCTACTATCTACTCTATCATCACCTTTATCTATCTATCTATCCCTTATCTTATAATACGTTAAGGCTTATCCCACAGTTCTTCCTGCACCTTCCCCCTTCTCCTTATCATTTTCCTGTGCTATCTACATATATACTCTCAAGCCCGACCCTGCGCTCCTTACAGGAGCAGTGGCCCTTCCTACACCAGCTTGCTGGACCACCTCTGGAACACCTGGATTCCAGCAGCGGTGATCCGTGGCAGAGAGGAGGACCTCTGGAAAAGGTTCCAGAGGTCCTGAGTCTTATTAAAACTTTTGAGTGTATTGTCTCTCGTTAATGTCGACTCTTGTTCCCTGTGTACGTACGTTCCAGCGAATCCTGGAGCGAGAGGGAGTAATGTTGGTTTACCCTCCCCAGCACAGACCACTTGGTCTTGTCAACAGGCCAGGTGCTCCGCCCGCAGGCCACACCACCAGAGGTCTCTGAATGGAGGACACAGACTCACTTGTGGCGTCGTTTGCTGCAGGACCTACGACACAAGGCCCTTCCCTCCTGGAGGAGGAGGGCGACATTACCTGGATCGCCAGACCACGGCTGTGTGGCTGGAGCGAACCAGTCATGTTCACCTCACAGTCCACTAGCCTCCACCTCCACCCTCACCACAAGCCTCCACCTCCACCCTCATCACAAGCCTCCAGACCACGGTTGTGTGGCTGGAGCGAACCAGTCATGTTCACCTCACAGTCCACTAGCCTCCACCTCCACCCTCACCACAAGCCTCCACCTCCACCCTCATCACAAGCCTCCAGACCACGGTTGTGTGGCTGGAGCGAACCAGTCATGTTCACCTCACAGTCCACTAGCCTCCACCTCCACCCTCACCACAAGCCTCCACCTCCATCCTCACCACAAGCCTCCACCCTTACCACAAGCCTCCACCTCCACCCTTACCACAATACTTCACCCTCACCACAAGCCTCCACTTCCACCCTCAACATAATCCATCACCCTTCACCAAAAGCCTCCACCTTCACCACAAGCCTCCACCCTTCACCACAAGCCTCCACTCCCTCATGAAGTGGGTGTGGAATGGAAGGTTTCATTAACATGTGCGTACCGTCGGGTTCCTGGAAGCCTTTGAGTGTAACCACAAAGGTAATGTGGCGCATTAAGCTGAGTCTGTGGGAAATATTGCCATCTCCAGACGACGAACCAACGCTCCTCCTCCTGACTCGCTCTTCACTACACAAGAACGAGCCTGATGGAGACCTTGTCTATCGCATCTTTAATATTCCCCCGCTCTCTTAACATGCAGCGTCGTAGATAAGAGTTCATGAATCGGTAGGTGATGATAATCTCCTGGGTCATGTCGTATCTCTACTGTCTCTCCTCCCGCTTATCAAAGTCTCGTCGGGTTTTCTAATACACGTTAGAGGGTCTTACGAAGCATCGCACGCTTGACGAAGGATGTCTCGTGTATAAATGGACTTCGTAAGCGTCGCTGCTGGATATACGACGCATGATACGACTGACGTACGTGGCCAGCTTTGCGTCGTCGTCGGTTTACAGTGCTGAAGTGAACCATGTTACCGTGATCAAACGAGAGTAATCATTGTAGTTAGTAAGAATATAATGTTGTGGCGTGACTAATTACTGTGATCATCAGGGAAGAGACTAATTACACGCTAAAGGGATTAATTACTGGGGAGGGTCCCTGTGGTGTGGGGAGGAGGGTCCTGTGGTGTGGAGAGGAGGCTCCTGTGGTGTGGGGAGAGGGTTCCTGTGGTGTGGGGAGGGTCCCTGTGGTGTGGGGAGGAGGGTCCCTGTGGTGTGGGGAGGAGGGTCCTGTGGTGTGGAGAGGAGGGTCCTGTGGTGTGGGGAGGAGGGTCCTGTGGTGTGGGGAGGAGGGTCCCTGTGGTGTGGAGAGGAGGGTCCTGTGGTGTGGAGAGGAGGGTCCTGTGGTGTGGGGAGGAGGGTCCTGTGATGTGGGGAGGAGGGTCCCTGTGGTGTGGGGAGGAGGGTCCTGTGGTGTGGGGAGGAGGGTCCTGTGGTGTGGGGAGGAGGGTCCCTGTGGAGGGGCCCCATCTGGTGCTGGGGGGGTACACTCCCCCCCCTCCCCCCAGTAACGAGAGCCCCAGGCAAAGCAGGAGCTTAAGAACAACATTAGGGTTGTCGGGAAGTAACGACGAGATAGCGAGAGACAGACGCCTTGCCGTCCATGAGGGAGATGGCTGGTCACAGTGAGGGAGGGGCATCTTGGAGCCTTGGGTTCCCCTCTCCACCATTACCACGCCACCACCGCAGGCAGTGACGTCACTACCACAATCACCACGCCACCACCGCAGGCAGTGACGTCACTACCACAATCACCACGCCACCACCAGAGGCAGCCCCATCACTACCACAATCACCACCATCATCAGTAGAGGCAGCCCCATCACTACCACAATCACCACCATTAAAGGACACATCACATTTGGGTCAATATTCCACACAAGGGTCATAACGCCGAGCAGTCACAACCTCTGTATCTTCACAATGATCTTCAGTCCAAACTTCAATATCTACACTCCTCATTCCATCACCCTCTTCCTCATTGTATTCCCTGATATTTGGCGCATCGGTAGTGGTATTCTGGGGATATTTGGCGGTGATCTCGTAAGGGAATCATGAGTTTTGGGGAGAGAGTGAAGTGACGTGTTGAGAACAAAGTCTTCAGTGACCGCCTTGCACAGGTGTGGCGACCCTCACAGGGGAAGATAAGGCAAGTGACGCAGGAGGTAACAAAGGATCTGATCCCGAGGGTCGTCGACCCGATCCCCTCGGGGGAACAAAAGGTGGGGTTAGTAGTAGTATCAAGTCTTAACTAAGAGGATTTCATCTCATCGGGATAAGAGGATTCAACCCCTCTCTCTCTCTCTCTCTCTCGAGTCGCTTTATTACTTGGCGGAAGAGGATTGGAAATTCCTCTCGTCGGAAGAAATACATCAATAAAAGGCTATTCAAGAGCCTTGACTGCCTCGCAGGAGGATGGGAGGATGGGAGGGGTATATTATAGCAGTCAGACGAGAGGTTCATCTTTCTGCTCACTTGGTGGTTCAGAGTTGAAGGTTCGGCTCCGAATGAAACTGGTTCAGAGTTGAAGGTTCGACTCTGAATGAAACTGGTTCAGAGTTGAAGGTTCGACTCTGAATGAAACTGGCTCAGAGTTGAAGGTTCGACTCCGGATGAAACTGGCTCAGAGTCGAAGGTTCGACTCCGGATGAAACTGGCTCAGAGTTGAAGGTTCGGCTCCGAATGAAACTGGTTCAGAGTTGAAGGTTCGACTCTGAATGAAACTGGTTCAGAGTTGAAGGTTCGACTCTGAATGAAACTGGCTCAGAGTTGAAGGTTCGACTCTGAATGAAACTGGCTCAGAGTTGAAGGTTCGACTCCGGATGAAACTGGCTCAGAGTCGAAGGTTCGACTCCGGATGAAACTGGCTCAGAGTCGAAGGTTCGGCTCCGAATGAAACTGGTTCAGAATTGAAGGTTCGGCTCCGAATGAAACTGGTTCAGAATTGAAGGTTCGGCTCCGAATGAAACTGGTTCAGACGAAGTCTTCATCGTTCGGGATAGGCTTGGCACAAGGGCTTCTCCCTCACGAAGGGTGAGTCTGGCGGACGTGAGATTCATCTCAAGGGCGCCCCGTGTCCAGATGTGGGCATCTGTATACAACGGGCGTCTCGAAGCGGGTCGAAGCAACGGTCGTGAACATACGTATGACGTGGGACCACTGGTCCGTGTGGGGGAGATGGGGGAGGTGTAGATGGTCCGCCACACAGGTCTGTTTACTCATCCCTGGTGAGGGAGAAGACCCGCCTGAGGACCAGTGAGTCCTGGGTGAGTGATGAGTGATACAGTGAGTTTGTTATTCATCTATGAGATGAATGACAAACAATGAACACAATCAGGAAACCAACAGAAGATACAATCAGGAACAACCAATCAGGAGGAGCAGCAACAACCAATCAGGAGGAGCAGCAACAGTAACAACCAATCAGGGCGTGGGGGCGCCTCACACAGCTGAG
>NC_092267.1:5800039-5900039 GCF_036320965.1 Panulirus ornatus | reverse complement strand
TAATAACTTAGGCGGACTTGAACCCCTAAGTCTCTGCCAGTAACTTGACCTGGCCAGGTTGCTCCCACACGAGAGCTTCAACTTTGATACTGATAAGGTTGGACCTCGATATCTCAACGGAGAGGCGTAGATAAGAGATGACACACTGTCTCGCCCCCCCCCTACGTGGACGTGTTACGTCTCGCTGAATCAACAGAGTATCCCTTGGCAAATGCGTTTGGACTCGTCATTACTATCGCTAAAGAGATCGTGCGACCTACGGTCGCTTCTACGATGATACAAAACCTTCAAAAAAGGACTTAAACTGCCAGAGAAACAGGGACGAAAATAGGGCCACAGTGCAAATCCTGGGCCCACCTCAGACGTGTGTGTGTGTGTGTGTGTGTGTGTGTGTGCGTGCGTGCTCGGGCGTGGACGTGTTGTGACGAGTGGCAGTGAACTCTTTGTGAACGTCAGAACCACTTTGTTTACCACCAGCTGGTCACCCACGTGAGAGCTTTCCTCTCAACACGTCAGAGATGCCACCTGGCGGCCATACACACACACACACACACACACACACACACAGATGGACAGGGACACAAGTGGACTGAAACGCCTTCCATGTTCCAGGGGGGACGAGGGTAGAAATAGTCCTCTGTATCACGTCCAGTGTGATCCATCCACCTCTCTCTCTCTCTCTCTCTCTCTCTCTCTCTCTCTCTGCAAGATCAGGTGTTCGAGGGACAAGCGTTCCTGGCCAGGCGCCCTCCAACCCAACCCAACCCAGAGGAGGGAGGTAGACTGCTCCTCTAGTGTGTGTGTATGTGTGTGTGTGTGTGTGTGTGTGTGTGTGTGTGTGTGTATAGCCACAGTAGAGCCACACACACACACACACGACACATGATGGTGTAGTTTGGTCTGGTTCTCCAGTAGCAAGACGGGAACGTGTCCCTGTCTGGAGAGATATTGTTGTGGTCCTGCCACAGCTCCTACATGGTGGTGGAGGGATGCCTCTCCTTCTCCAACACCACCACCATCCTCTCCAACCACCAACACCACCACCATCACCCTCCTCCTCCTCCTCCTCCTCCCTTCCGCACCTGCACAAGACATGGAACAGGAGGGACGAATCTTGTCTTTCCCAGAATCATGGAAGAGGAAAATATTAAAGTGAGTCTGTTCATGTTATGCCAAAGGTTAAAAGTTGAACAGCTTCTCCGTCAAATATGAGAAAAGTTTGCAGAGAGAGAGAGAGAGAGAGAGAGAGAGAGAGAGAGAGAGAGAAAGAGAGAGAGAAAGAGAGAGGGAAAGAGAGAGGGAAAGAGAGAGAGAGAGAGAGAGAGAGAGAGAGAGAGAGAGAGAGAGAGAGAGAGAGAGAGAGAGAGAGAGAGAGAGAGAGAGAGAGAGAGAGAGAGAGAGAGAAAGAGAGAGAGAAAGAGAGAGAGAAAGAGAGAGGGAAAGAGAGAGGGAAAGAGAGAGAGAGAGAGAGAGAGAGAGAGAGAGAGAGAGAGAGAGAGAGAGAGAGAGAGAGAGAGAGAGAGAGGCACCGGGCTTTGCAAGCCTCATCGTCCACCACCGACCTTCATCATACACACATAACAATAGTCTACATAACTTGTTCAGTAAACGTGTTCAACAATAACCTACATAACTTGTTCAGTAAACGTGTTCACCAATAACGCATATAACTTGTTCAGTAAACGTGTTCTCCACATATTGTAGCAAATGGTATAGGATAATCTATACATAATGCCCTCCACCAGGAAGGACTCGAACCCAGGGCCTTTTGTGTGGTAGTTGAGAACGCTAACCGCTCGGCTATAATCGCCCCCAATGATAAACTCTATATACATCACAGCTCCGTGTATAGCTTTAGCTGAGGGCCACAGCTATCTTGCTCCAGTCATGATATAGCTGTGGTTTAGCTTTGTGATAATTCCACTGGGACGTCCCACTGCTGGGATGACCCGGTCTCTCATCCAGGATATACCTCAGGTATGTGATATACCTCGCTGGCCTGGACCCCGTCTCTCATCCAGGATATACCTCAGGTATGTGATATACCTCGCTGGCCTGGACCCCGTCTCTCATCCACGATATACCTCAGGTATGTGATATATCAAACTAGTCTGAGAGGTCGAGACATTTGGCAAAGTCCATTATCTCCGGCAGGGGAGGAAAGAGAGACCGTGCATCTTGTAGCTTACCGAAAGTCTGTTATATTCACCACAGAAAACTGATCAACATATAAAATAGATTCTACAGAAATCGGTGGCATTATATTCTAGATATACCACAGTATATCTATAGCATTCCTCGTGGCTCGGTGCCATTTTACTTTGGATGTATCATAGCATATTCATAGCAATCCTAGCAGCTCAACTTTCATCGCAGCCAATCAAAGCCGAGTTCATATATTCATTTGTCTGTTGATCCTGACGATCAATAGATTAATCGCCTAGGTTGATTAATCTGCTGGAGGCGGTTTTGTGGATACGAACGTAAGGATTTTGGACGCAGGACGTGGCACAGAAAGTGCTCGCCTATTTCACTGCATAGAAATTTGTTCTTTGAAACAATTGGTTCGTCCAGTATAACGTAGATAACTTTGCTATATATTCCTATACTGTTTTCTTATATTGGTAGGGAAAATATACCAGTGTGATCCTGGACCATGTCTTTCAGTCCCTCAGCTCTGCTGGGTCGGGATTTGGGACGATGTATCCCAAGGACGGGTCCAGACACCATGGGACACGCCACCAGTCCCATGTAGACCACAGTGGCAACAGTGACGCGTAGACCACAGTGCCAACAGTGACGCGTAGACCACAGTGAAGCCAGTGATGGAGGGAGGGAGGCATGACCCGACACCACCCCCCAACACCACACCAAGCCTCCAGGGTGAGGGAGGAAGTGGGCGAGACGGCTCCTGACGTAGACAAATGAACACTGCTTCGATCGAGGATTCGAACCCGTCCACTGAGACACTCATAATTCATCCGCCACGACCTGTTTCTTGCTGCCTCACAACTCCGTTACGAAGCGAGGCATCACAAATGCGCGCTCCCTCAATTCTCATCACCACCATTTCCTCCAACATTTCGAACACCGAATCAACGAACCACAAGATATTTCAATGCCCAAGGTGCCATTTCCTAAGAAGGAATCTTGGTGTTACCCAGGACGCTTCTGGAGCCTCCTGCGATCCAAAGCTGCGCTCCTTTCAGTAGCAGGGAAATGCAGACTTCTCTGCAGTGGTATGTGCTTTGACGAGGCTGTATTCCCATTGGTACAGACTGTCTGAAGGTACAGCGGTCTCAACAGACTAGAATGTAAGGGAAAGGAGGAAGAGGGACGTTAGGGCAGGAACTGCCTGACGAAGATGTGCATTGTGACTGACAGGGGGTGCCCAGGGCGCACCGAAATGCTGTGGACTTAGGGAGAAGACGAGCGAAGAAAGACTGAACTCAAGTGATCGACGTCATAGGAATAGAAGGAAGCAAGTGAGAGAGAGAGAGAGAGAGAGAGAGAGAGAGAGAGAGAGAGAGAGAGAGAGAGAGAGAGAGAGAGAGAGAGAGAGAGTAGGCATTTGAGTACTGGGGGTCTGAACAATCAGGAGAGCGAGAGATGTGTATGAGACAGAACAAATTGCACTGATGTGGTATACGGGGGGCGATGTGCCGTCAGTAGGCTGGGCTTTGGGATATGATTTGTTGAGGTAAACCATGGTATAGGCGGCCGTGGAAAAAAAGGATTTTATATATATATATATATATATATATATATATATATATATATATATATATATATATATATATATATATATATATATATCCCCTGCAGCAACATCATGTTCCACATCTCCTACCTCCAGCAACGCACCATCTCGACTCCCTGCCTCTCAAGGGAAAGCAGATCCCATTACTCACAGCACGTGCCGCTGACACCCATCCCAACTGTCTACCAACATTTGTTGGAAAAGCCTGACTGGCTGGCCTCACACACACACAGAGGATGGTAACAGAACTATCTTTGACTGACGCTAATTGGACAGTTGGCTGGTGGTTAAGTTTGGCCTCTAGTTACCGAGCGTCGACCGACCCCCCCCTCACGGTAAGACTTGGCCAGGCAGAAATAATCTTGCAATACCACACGTCTTTCCCCTCCATCTTGTACTCTGGTGCGATCCTTACGGACGTCGTGGGATAACGAATACCTTTTTTCCGCGAAGGCGTGAAGTGTGTGTGTAAAAGGGAATTAAGTCTCTGGCTTGGAAAGAAGAAAACGTGAGAGATTGTTATGAGCCAAGATCATTAGACCAGAGTTATGGCTGGCACCGTCTTGGCCTGGTGCCTCTTGTGGCGACAGTGGAACGTATGTTACTATAATAACCTCCTCTCCTTCTCCCTTCCCTGTCTCTCTCTCTCTTTCTCCCAGATTATCTTTCTCCTTCTCTCCTTCCTTCCTTCCTTTCTCTCCTTCCTTCCTTCCTTCCTTCCTTTCTTCGTGCTATCTTGGTCCTGTGCCTCGTCCATCTCACTCTCCTCCCTCCAGCACGGCTCAGGCAGGTCGTCTCCGTCCTTGGCATAATGATGATATGGTCCCGGGTAACCTGCCTTCCTCGTCCAGGTTGGGTTCCCTGTCTTATTATCCTCCCTACCTTCTACCACCGCCTCCCCCTCACCTCCCTTCCTTCCTCACTCCCTCCCTCACCCACTACACCCCTGGGATCCCACTCCCACAAGGGAAGACACATCCCACTATCGACAGCAAATGTGTGTGTGTGTGTGTGTGTGTGTGTGTGTGTGTGTGGCGCCCGTATCATCTTTCTACGAGCACTGGGACGATATCCCGTCTGGGACTGACTGGGGATGATGGTAGGTTTACCTGGTGACTGACGCTAATTGGACGGTTGGCTGGGGTCCCGGGAGGCGGAAGCTGAACCCCGTCGTCCCGATACGAAACTTGATGAAGCAGTTGTAATCCTTCTGTATCATTCATCCACCTCGCTTCAGTACCTTCCCCGGGATTTTGTAGATATATATATGTAAATCTCTTCTACGAAAGAAGGCAATCAAGTGCGCTTTCATTCAGCCAGCCCACCAACCACTCACTCACTCATTCTATGTTTTCTGTGAGACGTCTCATTCACGTATTCTAAAACCGATTCGAACCATCCTGCATCACTGTATTGACTCAATAACCCAAAACTGATTCGAACCATCCTGCTTCACTGTGTCGACTCGCTAACCCAAAGCCAATCCGACCCTTCCTGCTTTATTGTATCTACTCAATAACCCAAAGCCGATTCGAACCATCCTGCTTCACTGTATCGACGCATAAACCCAAAACTGATTCGAACCATCCTGCTTCACTGTATCGACTCGCTAACCCAAAACTGATTTAAACCTTCCTGCTTCACTGTATCGCCTCACTAACCCACTGGTTCGCTATGACAGTCAACGCTTCCTTTCATCTCAAGAACTGGACGATATTTACACTTTCATCTGTTCCGTTCTTCCTCAGCCTCACAACCCAAGCGACGAAGATGATGGCAGATATCCCACCTTCCGTGGCCCCAGGACCCAATCCAGACCTTACATTTCCTCATCAAAAAGAGAAAACACATTTCTCAGTGAGTTTATCTTAACACTTCAGTCACACACACACACACACACACACACACACACACACACACACACATCCCAGGTCACATCTTTGCCCTCCAGATATGAAATTCATCACAGTATCATTTCGTCAGTATTCGTTGGCCTGAGGAAGCGTGAGGTGGCGCTTGTGCTCCGGTGAACGTGATAATGAGGCAACAGACAGCATATTGTGCAGCAGCCAGGCTCGCACACCACACCACGTTGGGGCAAAGCCAGCAAGGAAGGAGGAGGAGGAGGAGGTCACCCTGCGACCTGGGTCAAAGCCAGCAAGGAAGGAGGAGGAGGAGGAGGTCACCCTGCGACCTGGGTCAAAGCCAGCAAGGAAGGAGGAGGAGGAGGAGAAGAAGGGAGGAGGTCACCCTGCGACCTAGACACATAACCCCCCCCCCCTTGTGTCTCTATAGGTACTGCTTGTTTATCTGGAGTCTAAACTGCTTGTTTATCTGGAGTCTAAACTGCTTTCCTTTATCCAGTTTTACTGCATTATCATCCATCATCTTTTATATATTTTACTTCATTTACTTTGGATTATTACAAGATATTATGAAGATAAGATGATGACATCTTAATGGAAGATCTTGGCTGAAGTTTGCTGAGAAAAATGACTTCCAAATCCTGAAGGAAAAATGATGATTTCCTTCATTCTTGAATGAAATGAAGGTAATCCTTCATTCTTGAATGAAATGAAGGTAATCCTTCAATCTTGAATGAAATGAAGGTAATCCTTCATTCTTGAATGAAATGAAGGTAATCCTTCACTCTTGAATGAAATGAAGGTAATCCTTCACTCTTGAATGAAATGAAGGTAATCCTTCACTCTTGAATGAAATGAAGGTAATCCTTCACTCTTGAATGAAATGAAGGTAATCCTTCACTCTTGAATGAAATGAAGGTAATCCTTCACTCTTGAATGAAATGAAGGTAATCCTTCACTCTTGAATGAAATGAAGGTAATCCTCCCATCTTGAATGAAATGAAGGTAATCCTTCAATCTTGAATGAAGGTAATCCTTCATTCTTGAATAAAATGAAGGTAATCCTTCCATCTTGAATGAAATGAAGGTAATCCTTCATTCTTGAATGAAATGAAGGTAATCAAGATATCACAGATGCGACTGCCGACCACATGTTCGTGAAGAACAGATGTTAAGATCTTCGTGAAGAACAGATGTTAAGTTAATCTTCTTGAAGAACAGATGTTAAGATCTTCATGAAGAACAGATATTATGATCTTCGTGAAGAACAGATGTTATGATCATGAAGAACAGATGTTAAGATGTTCACTTTCGGCGCTCGAGAACTTAGAACAGCAGTAGAACATGCATCGTATCTTTACTGAATACTGAACCCAGTTCATCAACACGTAAAACCAGAAATAATACTAAAGATTATTAGAAAGAAAACGTGAAAAGGTTAGGAAACATTTGGATGAGATACTCACTCTCATTAATTAAATAACCTCATTAAGCCTTGTTGTCTAAGGTCATTAGTCCCAAGTGTAAATCCCAATTATGAGATATTTAGCGAGGCCAATTCCTCTTGGCTAAGGGAGCTTAATGAGTGAGAGCAGCGAGTATAATGTCTGGGATAAATTACTTATATTCATTACCAGGAAATGTAGTAAAGGTTTACTTAACTCGTATGTAGTCTGGGAAGAACTTTCTTAAAGGCATTTGACTCTGGTGTAACATGTTCTTCAATAACTTCGTTATATAATGAAGAATTTGGCTCGCTACGATGTACGATTGTGTTAACTGTCATGTTCTGGTAAGGCTGTCTGAATTGCGAATAACGAAAATGCATGATAAAGATAAGGATATAAATTACAGATAAAAGACATATTTCCAGAACTCTTGGGCTGATATGGAGAACATGCCAAACATGCAGATAAGTATGATGCACAAAAGCACAACAGACAAGGGACTCACATAAATGCTGAAAAGAAAACCACATAGGAATGGAAACACGCGAGATCCTGAGCGCTTTCGTGTATTGACACAACTTGAGAGAACAGTTACAGAATGAGAGGGCCAGAGACAAACAAGCGAGACACATGAGAACAAGGACACCAGGGGCCGTATGCAGAAAACTTCTTAGAAGGATTAAGTATGCTTAACCCCAGAGAATTTTACTTAACTTTAAGAATTTTGCTAAGCAAGCTTCTGAAAGCTGCCCTACGCTTAAGTATTTGCTTAGCAGACGACAAATATTTTGACCCAAACAGCATTTCATATATCTTAAATCTTGTGCTTAAGTTTTGCTAAGCATCGTACTTAGTCCTTTCCTGTGTGGCACTTACAAGTCACTTGCTCAGCTAAGCATAAAAATAAGCAGATATCTAAGAATTTTTCTGCATACGGCCCCTGGTAATTAGCGAGGGAACCAGGTGGGTCAAGGTGTCATCCCACTGACCCTCCCTTTACCTGCGTCTTGATCTGGTCCTCTCGTTTTCTAACTGTCCCTCTGAAGATGTGGTAATACACGCAGGCGCTCAGGGTCTGGTGTGTGTGTGTGTGACTCCTTGTCCATGTGTTATTATTCACCAGCGTAGAGAAGTACACCCTGGTGTTGTCTTGGGCTATGGTGAAGTACACCCTGGTGTTGTCCCGGGCTATGATGAAGTACACCCTGGTGTTGTCCCGGGCTATGATGAAGTACACCCTGGTGTTGTCCCGGGCTATGATGAAGTACACCCTGGTGTTGTCCCGGGCTATGATGAAGTACACCCTGGTGTTGTCCCGGGCTATGATGAAGTACACCCTGGTGTTGTCCCGGGCTATGATGAAGTACACCCTGGTGTTGTCCCGGGCTATGTGGGGTTCACATGGCCGGACCTGTTCGAGACAAAGTTGGACTTTAGCCTGACTCTCACGACTCATATGTTTGACCGTTTTGAGTACGACTGTACGACCCTTGACGATACGACCCTTGAGTATGACGGTACGACCCTTGAACACGACGGTACGACCCTTGAGCACGACGGTACGACCCTTGAGTATGACTGTGCGACCCTTGAACACGACGGTACGACCCTTGAGCACGACGGTACGACCCTTGAGCACGACGGTACGAACCTTGAGCATGACGGTACGACCCTTGAGCACGACAGTATGACACTTGAGCACGACGGTACGACCCTTGAGCACGACGGTACGACCCTTGAGCACGACAGTACGACACTTGAGCACGACGGTACGACCCTTGAGCACGACGGTACGACCCTTGAGCACGACGGTACGGCCCTTGAGCACGACGGTACGACCCTTAAGTATAAAGTCACGACCCTTGGGAGCAACATCCAAGATCAGGTCAAAGTCTAAGGGTCGTACCGTTATGCAGGAGGGTCAAAGGTCACGGCTGAGGTCACCAGCCGGTCAATAACTTAGTTACCGTCTTTATCACACGAGAAGCTGGACTTTAATAAGGTCTTTCCCTCCAATTAGTAAGTGTGGGACTCCCGCCTCTACAGTCGTTTAAATTAACGACAAAGTCTTTATAATCCAGTTTGGGTAATACTGTGGAAGCTGATTAGAACTCCAGCAGGAGAGAGAGAGAGAGAGAGAGAGAGAGAGAGAGAGAGAGAGAGAGAGAGAGAGAGAGAGAGAGAGAGAGAGAGAGAGAGAGAGAGAGAGAGAGAGAGAGAGAGAGAGAGAGAGATGGGGAACTTCTTGACCAGACACCAAGCGTCTATAAGGGTCAAGCCAGCGGTACACTCTCTCTCTCTCTCTCTCCTTCATATGGAAACTTGAGAGAGAGAGAGAGAGAGAGAGAGAGAGAGAGAGAGAGAGAGAGAGAGAGAGAGAGAGAGAGAGAGAGAGAGAGAGAGAGAGAGAGAGAGAGAGAGAGAGAGAGAGAGAATTTATCCACACAAATAGTTTGAGAAATTCTGTTCTCGTGAGGCCACAACAGATTTCCGATATTCTCTCACGTCTTTGTAAACAAGAGAGAGAGAGAGAGAGAGAGAGAGAGAGAGAGAGAGAGAGAGAGAGAGAGAGAGAGAGAGAGAGAGAGAGAGAGAGAGAGAGAGAGAGAGAGGCGCTCTCCGGCCTAACAACATTACCAAATTGTTTTATTCATAAACTGCAACTTGGATTTGGTGGCTGGAGTCGACAATCATGTTTCCGTCTTTGGCCAACACAACGAACGGAATATTTGACGAACCAACTCCCAGCGTTCGCCCCCCCCAGCTACTTAACAAGTGGGGAAGAGGAGGGAGTTTACATGAGAGGAACACACTTTACACTTATCATACGACACTTAGATGTGTGGTAAGGGGACCGACCAGCCAATATAGTCCATCACAAACAGACACAGACACACATATACAAACATACACTTCCATGCACACGAAGACAAACTCGTGTACAGAAACAGGCGTTCAAATCTCCCAGCGATCACTTCTGGCCACTTGGTCGAGTTCGAGACATTTGGACTCCCAGCGCCAGCGTTCAAGAACATCTCCCCATCGTCTAGTCTCCCCAGTAATTCTCATTTGGGATCCATTGTTAAAGTTACCCCTCGTTGGCTCCCAAGGACACAATTTGCTCTGTTCATTGTCATAATCATCTATCATACGTATTATATCATCATTAGGTCTCCATCAGCTCGTTAGAAATATAAGTTCATCACAATTATGTCCTAATCATAGGAAGACAAGATTCTTGGAGTTAATCAATAAAATCCTTTTTTCTCTTCTATCTTTCATTTCCATTCTCTATGTTTGACTGTGTTGTCCTCCTACATCACAACAAACTTGGCATGTTCGAGGTGAGGTGGTGTTGTGATCACAGTGGACACACTGCACATGACAGCCTGGTGGTGTGATGATCACAGTGGACACACTGCACATGACAGCCTGGTGGTGTGGTGATCACAGTGGACACAGTGCACATGACAGCCTGGTGGTGTGGTGATCACAGTGGACACACTGCACATGACAGCCTGGTGGTGTGGTGATCACAGTGGACACACTGCACATGACAGCCTGGTGGTGTTGTGATCACAGTGGACACACTGCACATGACAGCCTGGTGGTGAGGTGATCACAGTGGACACACTGCACATGACAGCCTGGTGGTGTGGTGATCACAGTGGACACAGTGCACATGACAGCCTGGTGGTGTTGTGATCACAGTGGACACACTGCACATGACAGCCTGGTGGTGTTGTGATCACAGTGGACACACTGCACATGACAGCCTGGTGGTGTGGTGATCACAGTGGACACACTGCACATGACAGCCTGGTGGTGTTGTGATCACAGTGGACACACTGCACATGACAGCCTGGTGGTGTGGTGATCACAGTGGACACACTGCACATGACAGCCTGGTGGTGAGGTGATCACAGTGGACACACTGCACATGACAGCCTGGTGGTGTGGTGATCACAGTGGACACACTGCACATGACAGCCTGGTGGTGTTGTGATCACAGTGGACACACTGCACATGACAGCCTGGTGGTGAGGTGATCACAGTGGACACACTGCACATGACAGCCTGGTGGTGAGGTGATCACAGTGGACACACTGCACATGACAGCCTGGTGGTGTGGTGATCACAGTGGACACACTGCACATGACAGCCTGGTGGTGAGGTGATCACAGTGGACACACTGCACATGACAGCCTGGTGGTGAGGTGATCACAGTGGACACACTGCACATGACAGCCGCCACACTGGTCGTCTCCCGGGCCAGTGTGGTGTGAAGCAAGGCGGATCCTCTGGGTCTCAGCTCTCTGTCTCAACCTCCCTCTCCCTCCTTTCCCTTCCCTCCCTCCTTCCCTCCCTCCCTCCCTTCCCTCCCTTCCTTCCCTCCCTCCTTTCCCTTCCCTCCCTTCCCTCCCTCCTGATACTGACAGCTGTAGACTCGTATCTCACTTCCAAACCTCCGGTGGCAGAGTTTGAAGGTCTGGCTCTCCACACACACACACACACACACACACACACACATACACACACACACAGACGTCCAGCAGTTGTGTGTGTGTGTGTGTGTGTGTGTGGTGGACGGTTGGGGGGGGGGGGAACACTGTAGTGAAGGTAACTGTGGATTCCCGGCAGTTAATAATAAGGGGTTCGAATGCTACCAGATGGTGTAGAAAAGTTTAGATGAGAGAGAGAGAGAGAGAAAGAGAGAGAAAGAGAGAGAGAGAGAGAGAGAGAGAGAGAGAGAGAGAGAGAGAGAGAGAGAGAGAGAGAGAGAGAGAGAGAGAGAGAGAGAGAGAGAGAGAGAGAGAGAGAGAGAGAGAGGCAGTGGTACACACACACACACACACACACACACACACACACACACACACACACACACACCAAGCCATCTACCAACATGAGACAACAAATTCTCTCATGTTTTCTGAAGGTTTTCTGAGAAGGTGATGGAAATATGTTGACATTACTGCCCACATCCTCTCACACACACACACACAAGTCAGGAAGGAAAACTTTCCTGTTTTTTATTAGGGATGGGGAGATAGTGGGGGGGGGAGGGGGGGCTGGTTGTAATGGTGGTAGAGAAGGTGGTGGGTGTGGTAGGGAACTGTGGTGGTGGAGATGACAGGTGTGGTAGGTATGGTGTGGTTGTGTTGGTGGTGCTGGTTATCTGGTTGTGGTAGACGTGTGGTTGTGTTGGTGGTGCTGGTTGTCTGGTTGTGGAAAGTACGGTGGTTGTCTGGTTGTGGTAGACGTGTGGTTGTCTGGTTGTGGTAGTCGTGTGGTTGTCTGGTTGTGGTAGTCGTGTGGTTGTCTGGTTGTGGTAGCCGTGTGGTTGTGCTGGTTGTGGTAGCCGTGTGGTTGTGGTAGTCGTGTGGTTGTCTGGTTTTGGTAGTCGTGTGGTAGTCGTGTGGTTGTCTGGTTGTGGTAGACGTGTGGTTGTCTGGTTGTGGTAGTCGTGTGGTTGTCTGGTTGTGGTAGTCGTGTGGTTGTCTGGTTGTGGTAGTCGTGTGGTTGTCTGGTTGTGGTAGTCGTGTGGTTGTCTGGTTGTGGTAGTCGTGTGGTTGTGAGGGTAATTGTGGTGATCTTGGAGCGTATGGTGACACTTGGTACACACTGGCCTGGTCTCGCTGTCTCATACATCACTGCTTATCAAAGCACATTTCCTCCCACAATTGTGATATATATATATATATATATATATATATATATATATATATATATATATATATATATATATATATATATATATATATAGCAGGTCAGGGTGGTAGAGGTTCGTTATGTTTAACGTGAGAAATGGAATCCTTATCTTCCGTCTGTTATGCCAGCAAGACGGACACAATGATGACAGATTGAGGAAGAGAGAATGTTGGAGAGCAGGAGGAAATGTTGGAGAGTAGGAGGAGACAATGTTGGAGAGTAGGATGAAATGTTGGAGAGTATGAAGATGAAGTGTGGAGAGCAGGAGGAGACAATGTTGGAGAGCAGGAGGAGACAATGTTGGAGAGTAGGATGAAATGTTGGAGAGTAGGAAGATGAAGTGTGGAGAGCAAGAGGAGACAATGTTGGAGAGCAGGAGGAGACAATGTTGGAGAGCAGGAGGAGACAATGTTGGAGAGTAGGAGGCAGACGAGGGTAGAGCGGGAGGAGGAGGAGGAGGAGGGACACCATCTCCTCCCACACCACACGTCGCCACCAGCCGGTCATGACTCTAGTGCATGATGGCTTCTCATGCATGATAATCCCTCGCTTTTCCTCCACCTTTCCCATCCAGGGACGTAGTCCCACATTGTGGGAGTGGCAAGGTGGTGTCCATTATCCCACGACGTCCCTGAGCATCGCATCAGAGTACAAGATGGAGGGGAAAGACGTGTGGTATTGCAAGATTATTTCTGCCTGGCCAAGTCTTACCCTGAGGGGGGGTCGGTCGACGCTCGGTAACTAGAGGCCAAACTTAACCACCAGCCAACTGTCCAATTAGCGTCAGTCAAAGATAGTTCTGTTACCATCCGCCAGTCAGTAAGGCTTTTCCAACAAATGTTGGTAGACAGTTGGGATGGGTGTCAGCGGCACGTGCTGTGGGTAATGGGATCTGCCTTCCCTTGAGAGGCAGGGAGTCGAGATGGTGCGTTGCTGGAGGTAGGAGATGTGTGTGTGTGGTGTGTGTGTGTGTGTGTGTGTGTGTGTGTACATCATCATTATCATCATCATCATCATCATCATCATCTTTCTCCCTCAGGGGGACACAATGTGAGTAACTAACTTCGTCTCCTCAAACTTCCACCAAGTTAGAGTTTTAAAGAGTTCTTCACGTGGGGGGGGGGGGGGGGGTCGGGGGGGGGGGTAGTGGAGCCTCTGGACACCCCCCCCCCCTCATCTAGAGCCCAGAGTCCAAGCTGGAGCTCTACAGAACCTGGATCTCAAGCTGAGGCTTAAGTCCTCCTCCAAGACCTGGATCTCAAGCTGAGGCTTAAGTCCTCCTCCAAGACCTGGATCTCAAGCTGGGGCTTAAGTCCTCCTCCAAGACCTGGATCTCAAGCTGGGGCTTAAGTCCTCCTCCAAGCTTTTTTAGCTCATCCTGCCGTCGTGGTGGTCTTCCAGGTGGTCTGGGAGGTGTGGTGGGGTGGTGGTCTGTGCCCAGGTCCTAGCGCCCAGCAGCAGAAGACAGCCGTCGTGGTGGTCTTCCAGGTGGGGTGGTGGTCTGTGCCCAGGTCCTAGCGCCCAGCAGCAGAAGACACTCGTGTCTCATCACGGGCCATTTCTCTCTCATGTTGATGAGAAAAGAAGAAGAAAATAAAGAATAACTTCCGAGAATTTCCTACGAAATCTGAGACGAGAGAAAAGTGGGCGAAACTCTTGTGTGTTTTACTGAGGTGCTTCGACCATTCGTGCGAGATTGGAGGAGTGTTATAGCACTGTATGACTGTCCCCAGTCTGTCTTATTGTGTTCTGACAGAAGGGACGATAGTTACGTCCTGTGTGGGAGAAGGGATCATGTTGGGGGCCGGTGGAGGAGATGGTGGGGGACAGTGGTGGAGATGGTGGGGGACAGTGGAGGAGATGGTGGGGGACACTGGAGGAGATGGTGGGGACAGTGGAGGAGATGGTGGGGGACACTGGAGGAGATGGTGGGGACAGTGGTGGAGATGGTGGGGGACAGTGGTGGCGAGTGAGGCACCAGTGTTGGTGATGGAGGGGAGGGCAGTGATCATATCTATGGTCGGGACGATGGCAGTGACCGACATTGCCTATGGTCTGGATGACGCCAGTGACCAAGGGTTCGAACCATGAGCCTCTCACATCCCGTAGCGAAGCGATCAGCTGATCACGTAAACAAGTGAAGGCTCCTCCGATCAGCTGATTACGTAAACAAATGAAGGATCTTCCGATCAGCTGATCACGTAAACCATAATATGACAGACCCTCGTCAGCTGTAGGTGATCAGCTGATCAAGGTAAACAAAGGAAGGATCCACGTGACGTTGGGGCTGATCAGCTGATGAGATAAACAAAGCCATCACCACAGACCACATCAGCTGACCTCAACACTCACCATGGTTTCCTCTGCCTCACTTACTCAGTACAGTTGGATATGCCAAAGTTCTATTTTCATTTCCCTTTAGACTTCATCATGTGGGAACAGTTAACGATTGCATGAGACAAGTAGCGGAATGAGGTGGTTCAGGCTAATGGATATGACGGGAGGCCAATAGCCCATTACTGGACGCGTCATAGTTCAGTGTGCAAGGTTGTTACATCTGATGACACGTTGTTCACTCGGCTGTTTCTCGTGTGATGCTACACACACACACACACACACACACACACACACACCTGGGTAAGACTAGTGTGTGTGTGTGTGTGTGTGTGTGTGTGTGTGTGTGTGTGTGTGTGTGTGTGATCATTTTTTGTGTGTTACAGGAAGTTATATATTCGTGTTGCCTCGTATATTAACCTTTATATATATGTTTTATGTCCTACACACACACACACACACACACACACACACACACACACACACACACACATACTGTGGTGGTTAGCATTAGTTACCATGAGGCAGTCGACCCACACCCAACCCAGGTGATCATCCTGCATTTGAATACATCAACACTTTGAAAACACGGTCGAAAAAACATGTCACTGAGAGGGGGCCCTTCGGGGGCCCCCCTGGAGGGGGGACGCCTGAGCTGCGTGTGGAAATGCATATTAACTACAACATTAATCTGGGTCGACGGCTCCATGTATTGTGGCCAGGGTCTCTCTCTCTCTCTCTGGCCTGGCCTGGCCACACAGTAGTGAGTGCAGGTGAGTGCAGGTAATTAACCTCCCAGATGCATCTTATTTAATGCTGTAATTCCCATGCAGCTCTGCCTGCCAGACTCCACCACACATCACATGGAAGGTTTGGCCTCCTTCACCTCCCGACGCACGGACGACCGACCTCGACCCACCCACGACCCATGACCCTCTGGACCACGCCTCCGTCAGGTGCCCTTACGTGACCACTGTTGCCAGACTCACGATGAGAAGGTTGTAATAAGGAGCAATTAAGACGCAGGAACCTTGGGGGATAACAACCCTAAGAGATAACGAGGTGGTTGTAAGGGGGAACAACAAGATGTCTGGTTGTAAGGGCTGGGTTGTGGTCGCGTCAGTGGAAGGTTCGAATGAATGGGTCGAAATGGCGCTCATTTGTCGGTGTCAAGACCTGCCTCGCTCAGGTCCTCATCTCTCCCTCACAGTTGGTTATGAGTGGTGTTGGTGGGTGTTTCCTCACAGTTCTGGGCCTCGCTGGTGGGGCGTTCCTCATCCCTCCCTCACACACATAACTGCTAGGTAATCCTAGGTTATTTCTGCCAGGTCGAACACAAAGGTAAATGTAATATTTTCAGAGACAAAAGATCTCCATTTAGAACACCTGGAACATGTGAGTCAAATAACAGACTCACAACTGATAGGAAAATGTTTTCATTTTCTCATAATAAATCAAGATAAACAGTTTATTCAACAATTTAGCTTCCCACAGACGCAACCTTGTAACACTGTCTTCATCTCTGATCTTATGTATCCGTCCACATCTTGTGTCGTGTGGTGAGTATCCGTCCACATCTTGTGTCGTGTTGTATGTATCCGTCCACATCTTGTGTCGTGTTGTATGTATCCGTCCACATTTTGTGTCGTGTTGTATGTATCCGTCCACATCTCGCGTCTTTTCGTATGTATCCGTCCACATCTTGTGTCGTGTTGTATGTATCCGTCCACGTCTTGTGTTGTGTTGTATGTATCCGTCCACGTCTTGTGTCGTGTTGTATGTATCCGTCCACGTCTTGTGTCGTGTTGTATGTATCCGTCCACGTCTTGTGTCGAGTTGTATGTATCCGTCCACGTCTTGTGTCGTGTTGTATGTATCCGTCCACATCTTGTGTCGTGTTGTCTGTATCCGTCCACATCTTGCGTCGTGTGGTATGTATCCGTCCACATCTTGTGTCGTGTGGTATGTATCCGTCCACATCTTGTGTCGTGTGGTATGTATCCGTCCACATCTTGCGTCGTGTCGTATGTATCCGTCCACATCTTGCGTCGTCTCGTATGTATCCGTCCACATCTTGCGTCGTGTCGTATGTATCCGTCCACATCTTGTGTCGTCTCGCATGTATCCGTCAACACCCTCTTGTGTCGTATCTAGAACACTATAATCTTGACCTTCAGTTTATAATCATCGTCTGTATACAGACCAAAGTCGTACGCTGGGCTGAAGCGTTTGTTTACCAACTTCCAACCCAACCCAAACAAAAGACGCATCTCTGGGGGGATTCCCAGCCCATCTCAATCCTATTCAGCTCACTTAGAAAAGATCTGATCACTTAAAGAAGGTAGACCAAACCACCCTCCTCCATGGCCTGTTCGCTCTTGTTGTTATCACGTGACCTAACTCGTTGCAGTGGTCACCCACCTTTAAGCACAACACATACAGGAGGTCAGGCGGAGAAAAAAAAAGAGGATTAATCAATTAATCGATTGATCAGATGATCTTTTGATCCCGACGGATGAAAGCGCTGTCGTATCAAAGTGATTAATCAGTTTTTGACCTGAGAAAAAAAACAAAAACATTACGCGTTTAATTCTGTGATGATTAAATGGTCCGGGGCTATAATGATCACAAGGGAATAGAGCCTCTAAGGATTATTGCCACAGAGCTCAGAGCTACAAGCTGCAGTATTCGAGGCTGTGGACCACAAAAGGAAGAGAGAAGAGTCAGTGAGTTAGGGAGGACAAGACTCATTATTACTATACAGTGAGGGAGGACAAGACTCATTATTACTCTACAGTGAGGGAGGACAAGACTCATTATTACTCTACAGTGAGGGAGGACAAGACTCATTATTACTCTACAGTGAGGGAGGACAAGACTCATTATTACTCTACAGTGAGGGAGGACAAGACTCATTATTACTCTACAGTGAGGGAGGACAAGACTCATTATTACTCTACAGTGAGGGAGGACAAGACTCATTATTACTCTACAGTGAGGGAGGACAAGACTCATTATTACTCTACAGTGAGGGAGGACAAGACTCATTATTACTCTACAGTGAGGGAGGACAAGACTCATTATTACTCTACAGTGAGGGAGGACAAGACTCATTATTACTCTACAGTTAGGGAGGACAAGACTCATTATTACTCTACAGTGAGGGAGGACAAGACTCATCATTACTCTACAGTGAGGGAGGACAAGACTCATTATTACTCTACAGTGAGGGAGGACAAGACTCATCATTACTCTACAGTGAGGGAGGACAAGACTCATCATTACTCTACAGTGAGGGAGGACAAGACTCATTATTACTCTACAGTGAGGGAGGACAAGACTCATCATTACTCTACAGTGAGGGAGGACAAGACTCATTATTACTCTACAGTGAGGGAGGACAAGACTCATCATTACTCTACAGTGAGGGAGGACAAGACTCATTATTACTCTACAGTGAGGGAGGACAAGACTCATTATTACTCTACAGTGAGGGAGGACAAGACTCATTATTACTCTACAGTGAGGGAGGACAAGACTCATCATTACTCAAGCTTGTCAAGTGAACGTTGATCATCTGGATCAATGATCAATGTGATATGGTTGTCCTACAGTCCTGGAGATCCACTTATAACAATACTTTACACTGTGTCTCTCTCTACTTAAATACTTACCAAACCTGAGTAAAGTGAGGGAAGCGTTCTGTAAACAGACGTGTTAACCAGTGAAGGTCTAACTATTACGTCCTGTGGATACACTATGTTGTGGGATATTTCCTGCATGGGATGGATATATCCTACCTGGGATATTTCCTATCCCACAGGTTGCTGCCTCCCTCTCGTCCCAGTCAAGTCCTGCCAAACTTGTGGGCCATTATTGCGTTGTCTTTCTCGTTCCCTTCTTGTCTTCCCTCTGCGGGTTAGGCCACTCTTGTCTTGAGGGGTCGACCCCCCCCCCCGACTCCCTCTCACAGATTAATCGAGTAATATTGATCATAACCTCAGCCTAGATTAATCCCAGTGATTATCGCCTGGATCAAACGAGCGCCTCTCCTGTCTTTAAGGACCAAAAGGCTATTGTGGAAAGGTTTACAGACCAGCTTTATGATCTTACCTCCAGTGTATATCTCCTGTATAGAGATGGGCCACAATCATATATTAATTCATCAGGGAGATAGCCTGGTGTTGAAGCGTGTTGGAGAATGTCCGAAGAGTCGTTTTGGCGAGACGAGACTCACACCACCACCACCTCCACCCCACCTTAACCCAGACTGTTGGTGATGGTGGAGATGATGCCGTTCTCCTCCTCCTCCTCTTCTTCCTCCCCCAGCAGGCAGGGGGGCACGACAGACCGTCTCCAACACACACACACACACACACACACACAGATCTTGAATGCCATTCGAGAAAAGGCGTGCCATTCGCCGCCCCAGTCCCCAGTGAGGAGTGGCCTCCTAAGACACGCCTGGCTCTCCACACATGACCTTCTGGTATGCATAACGGGGAAGACTTGGAGCCTTCCTCTTCCTTCTCCTCCTCTTTCTCCTCCTCCTCTTCCTTCTCCTCCTCTTTCTCTTCCTCCTCCTCCTCCTCCTCCTCTTCTTTCTCATCCCCCTCCTCCTCTTCCTCCTCGTCTTCTTCCTCCTCCTCCTCCTCCTTCTCTTCCTCCTCCTCTTTCTCATCCCCCTCTTCCTCCTCGTCTTCTTCCTCCTCCTCCTCTTCCTCCTCCTCCTCCTCCTCCTCCTCGGCCGTCGTCATGTATCGCCTTTATATCATAGGAATTACCAGGAGGGAAGTTTGCTCTGGGATCTTCCCTTGACGCCAGCTGGGATCCGTCCTGCTGTGAACATGGCAATAAACGAAGTCTCCTGTTTCATAGAAAAAAAAACAAAAAAAAAAAAAAACTTCCTAACGAGCTGTGAAGGCAGGGAACTTCTCGGCGAGAACTACGTCTCGCGACGAGACCTAAGGGGGACGGGGGCGTCTCTCGTCTCTTTCTCTGAGCTGCACCTAACCTCCCTCCTTCCATCCCTCCCTCCTGTTTAGGTGTATGCAAACCAGATGCAAATGATGGGGGGTTCGCAGGAGAAGTTTTTCACTTCCCGTTTGTCAAACGAAAGATTCGATATCCCTTTTTTTTGGGTTCAAATATCATTTCTTAAGTTTCATTTCTTTCGTTCGTTCCCTTATATCATTACCATCTCCCAGTCTCTTTAGTATCTAACAATAACAAACAGTACACAACAGGTCGCAACAGTACACAACAGTACCAAAAGGGTACCCAATAGTACCAAACAGTAACACAGAGTACCCAACGGTATTAAACGGTGTGAAACAGAATCAAACAGAATAGAAAAATAAAAGAGCACAAAATAGTCAGGTTGATGCAAAAGAATAATTGCTACTGCAATAGCGTCTTAATCAAATCTACGTCAGGGAGGAAATGGTGGATGTTTGCTGAGAGAAAATGGAAATGATTGATATCATTCCTTTACGAAATGCTGAAGATCATGATACCCTCCAACAGCCAGGGTTCGAACCCAGGACCTCTGCATGGTAGTCGGAAACGCTAACCGTTCGGTTAAACACACACACACACACACACACACACACACACACACACACACACACACATATATGTTCACCAAATGGCGTCCTAGCTTCGACTCTTCGATGTATATCAACTGACTGTTATATCTCTCTCTTGTGTCTCCCCTGATGATGTGATTATTACACGAAAGTGCACTTGGGAACTTTTCGTGTTTCATTTTCCCCCGTGGACTCAAAAGAATATCTTGATCACGCGCAAAATTGTGATCCTTCCCAATATATATATATATATATGTATATATATATAATTATATATATATATATATATATATATATATATATATATATATATATATATATATATATATATATATATATACATATATATATATATATATAACGTTAAAGGGAATGTACGAGATCTGCAGTATAGCGTAGTTTGCATAGCGACGGTATAACTTGGACTTGTGCATAACACTAGCGGACAGCGGGTACGTATGCACGACCACAATGCATACTTGGGATGCACGCATGACAACAGTGCCGAGGGGCGATGTGTGCATGACAACAGTGTTTGACTTCCTAGGCTAATTGTTCGGGGGGGGGGGGCAAGTAATTAATTGGGACAGGTCATTGGCGCGCACACACACACACACACACACACAAGGCCCGACAGTGGAGGCTGTTCAGAGACGAGCACTGGCCTCGCCCAGACTCCCATGCACGAGCTGGAGATACGCTAAGCATGCACGAGCATGAGACACGCTAAGCATGCACTCAGGCTGGCTCGCCAACGTATGGACCTCTGTAATCATGAGGACTTGCAAGCACTCGCTCTTCATATGACACACACACACACACACATACACACACACACATACACACGTTTACCAAATGGCGTCCTAGCTTCGTTTCTTCGTTGTATATCAACTAACAGTTATATTTCTCTCTTGTGTCTCCCCTAATGATGTGATTATTACACGAAAGTGCACTTGGGAACTTTTCGTGTTTCACTTTCCCCGTGGATTCATAGGAGCATATATATATATATATATCAACCTACAGTCAACAAACTCGTATACTTCTGTAATTCAAAACACTCGCCTTTATCCCCCCCATTTTTGCCCATACTCAGTGTCACTATCCTTCAAACAGGGCACAGTCCCAAGTTCCTTCTTGTGGTCAGGTCACTCAGCAAGCATATTCCATTCCGTCTGGGAACACAAGCAAGATTCTTATGGCATATACTCTTTGCAGAACTGAATGGAACGCTGAAATGCTCCCTCTGTCTTTATCCTAACACCCGTCCACGTTCAATGACTATTACCACCACGCAAGTTATGATACATTAATCTAACATCATTATCACGAAGGGATGTTCACCCATAAGTCTTGAGGTCACAAGTAATTGGCGTCATTTACGATGGCATCTCTGGATGACTCTGTGTCCGAAACATGGCTAAGCTGGTTATTGTTGAAGTGACTGTTAATGAATGAATCAATACAACATCCCTGGGCTGGTAGGTGCAATTACCCCCGTCAAGTAATGATTTATTCTTCCTAAATGAATTAATTACCTCAAAACATCCCTGTCATTAACCCAACTATCCTTCGTCGAGATAAGACAAGATAAGACGTTTCTATTGTCAAATGGTAAACGTGATACAAAATGAAATTCTTTAAGGCCACAAGCTCAATTCTCGGTTAGCAAAGTATAAGAATTATAGAATAAGAATGATAAAATATCACAAAGTAAAACATAAAAGCACCATAACATAAAATACCACATAATATACCACATAAAATACCACATAATATACCACATAGAATACCACATAAAAGCACCAAATAAATTATTACATGAAATACCAAATAAAGTACCACATAAAAGCACTATATAAAATACCACATAAAAGAAACACATAAAATACCACATAAAAACACCACATAAAATACTACATAAAAGCACCGCATAAAATACTACATAAAAGCATCACATAAAATTACCACATAAAATACCACATTTAGAATCTTCCCACAAAATGAGTATGTATTCATCATGAGTTCCCACAAGATGAGTATGTATTCATCATGAGTTCCCACAAGATGAGTAGGTATTCACCATGAGTTCCCACAAGATGAGTAAGTATTCACCACGAGTTCCCACAAGATGAACAGGTACTCATCATGGGTTCGAACCCACGGCGGTTTCGTCTTCATAACACCAAAGATGAGTAATTATTCACCATGAGTTCCCACAAGATGAACAGGTACTCATCATGGGTTCGAACCCACGGCGGTTTCGTCTTCACAAAACCACAACAAACTTTCTCTGGGGGACAAAAACACAAGTGTTCTTGTTCACAACTTCCCTGAGCAGGGATGAAACGTCTGGGCTTATGTGTGAGCGCCGCATTGAAAATTAACCCCTTGAGCACGACGGTACGACCCTTGAACACGACGGTACGATCCTTGAGCACGACGGTACGATCCTTGAGGGAGGACATGAGGGAAGATATGAAGGAGGACATGAGGGAGGACATGAGGCAAGACATGAGGGAAGACATGAGGGAAGACATGAGGGAGGACATGAGGGAGGACATGAGGGAGGACATGAAGGAGCGTCATGAGGGAGGACATGAAGGAGGACATGAGGAGGACATGAGGGAAGATATGAAGGAGGACATGAGGGAAGATATGAAGGAGGACATGAGGGAAGATATGAAGGAGGACATGAGGGAAGATATGAAGGAGGACATGAGGAGGACATGAGGGAGCGTCATGAGGGAGGACATGAGGGAAGATATGAAGGAGGACATGAGGGAAGATATGAAGGAGGACATGAGGGAGCGTCATGAGGGAGGCCATGAAGGAGCGTCATGAGGGAGGCCATGAAGGAGCGTCATGAGGGAGGACATGAGGGAGGACATGAGGGAGGACATGAGGGAGGCCATGAGGAGGACATGAGGAGGACATGAGGGAGGACATGAGGAGGACATGAGGAGGACATGAGGGAGCGTCATGAGGGAGGACATGAGGGAGCGTCATGAGGGAGGACATGAGGGAGCGTCATGAGGGAGGACATGAGGGAAGATATGAAGGAGGACATGAGGGAGGACATGAGGAGGACATGAGGGAAGATATGAAGGAGGACATGAGGAGGACATGAGGAGGACATGAGGAGGACATGAGGGAGCGTCATGAGGGAGGACATGAGGAGGACATGAGGAGGACATGAGGGAGCGTCATGAGGGAGGCCATGAAGGAGCGTCATGAGGGAGGACATGAGGGAAGATATGAAGGAGGACATGAGGGAGCGTCATGAGGGAGGACATGAGGAGGACATGAGGGAGCGTCATGAGGGAGGACATGAGGGAAGATATGAAGGAGGACATGAGGGAGCGTCATGAGGGAGGACATGAGGGAGCGTCATGAGGGAGGACATGAGGGAGGACATGAGGGAGCGACATGAGGGAGGACATGAGGGAGCGACATGAGGGAGGACATGAGGGAGCGTCATGAGGGAGGACATGAGGGAGCGTCATGAGGGAGGACATGAGGGAGCGTCATGAGGGAGGACATGAGGGAGCGTCATGAGGGAGGACATGAGGGAGGACATGAGGGAAGATATGAAGGAGGACATGAGGGAGCGTCATGAGGGAGGACATGAGGGAGGACATGAGGGAAGATATGAAGGAGGACATGAGGGAGCGTCATGAGGGAGGCCATGAAGGAGCGTCATGAGGGAGGACATGAGGGAGCGTCATGAGGGAGGACATGAGGGAGCGTCATGAGGGAGGACATGAGGGAAGATATGAAGGAGGACATGAGGGAGCGTCATGAGGGAGGACATGAGGGAGGACATGAGGGAGGCCATGAGGGAGCGTCATGAGGGAGGACATGAGGGAAGATATGAAGGAGGACATGAGGGAGCGTCATGAGGGAGGCCATGAAGGAGCGTCATGAGGGAGGACATGAGGGAGCGTCATGAGGGAGGACATGAGGAGGACATGAGGAGGACATGAGGAGGACATGAGGAGGACATGAGGGAAGATATGAAGGAGGACATGAGGGAGCGTCATGAGGGAGGACATGAGGAGGACATGAGGGAAGATATGAAGGAGGACATGAGGGAAGATATGAAGGAGGACATGAGGGAAGATATGAAGGAGGACATGAGGGAGCGTCATGAGGGAGGACATGAGGAGGACATGAGGGAAGATATGAAGGAGGACATGAGGGAGCGTCATGAGGGAGGACATGAGGAGGACATGAGGAGGACATGAGGGAAGATATGAAGGAGGACATGAGGGAAGATATGAAGGAGGACATGAGGAGGACATGAGGGAAGATATGAAGGAGGACATGAGGAGGACATGAGGAGGACATGAGGGAGCGTCATGAGGGAGGACATGAGGGAGCGTCATGAGGGAGGACATGAGGAGGACATGAGGGAGCGTCATGAGGGAGGACATGAGGGAAGATATGAAGGAGGACATGAGGGAAGATATGAAGGAGGACATGAGGAGGACATGAGGGAAGATATGAAGGAGGACATGAGGGAAGATATGAAGGAGGACATGAGGGAGCGTCATGAGGGAGGACATGAGGGAAGATATGAAGGAGGACATGAGGGAAGATATGAAGGAGGACATGAGGGAAGATATGAAGGAGGACATGAGGGAGGACATGAGGAGGACATGAGGAGGACATGAGGAGGACATGAGGGAGCGTCATGAGGGAGGACATGAGGGAGCGTCATGAGGGAGGACATGAGGGAGGACATGAGGGAAGATATGAAGGAGGACATGAGGGAAGATATGAAGGAGGACATGAGGGAAGATATGAAGGAGGACATGAGGAGGACATGAGGAAGGCCAATGCTCCTTTAGGATTTGGCATCCGAGTTCAATACGTTCCTTTAGGATCTGGCATCCGGGTTTAGTACTTTCCTTTAGGATCTGGCATCCGGGTTCAATACGTTCCTGTAGGATCTGGCATCCGACTTTAATACGATCCTATAGGATTTGACATCTGAGTTCAATACGTTCCTTTAGGATCTGGAATCCGAGTTTAGTACTTTCCTTTAGGATCTGGCATCTATGCGTTCCTTTAGGATTTGGCTTCCGAGTCTAATTGGTTAAGTCATCCCGTTTGGTTGGGGGGGTAAAGACATTATCTCTCGGGGGTCTTCCAGTCTGTCCCTTTCTTTTTCATAGCTCTTGCCTCCTTCCAGACCCTCCCCAGCTCCTCTCTGGCCTCGACTTTACAATGGTGGGTAATCCGCTTTTGGCCTGGATTCCTCTTATTGCCTGGATTTATCTTCCACTTTGGTCTGGAATTCTGGACCGCTTTTCCCTGGAATTCTGCTCCGATTGTGCCTGGATTTCTGCATCCGTTTTGCCTGGATTTCTGCATCCGTTTTGCCTGGATTTCTGCTCCGTTTTTGCCTGGATTTCTGCTCCGTTTTTGCCTGGATTTCTGCTCCGTTTTTGCCTGGATTTCTGCTCCGTTTTTGCCTGGATTTCTGCTCCGTTTTTGCCTGGATTTCTGCTCCGTTTTTGCCTGGATTTCTGCTCCGTTTTTGCCTGGATTTCTGCTCCGTTTTTGCCTGGATTTCTGCTCCGTTTTTGCCTGGATTTCTGCTCCGTTTTTGCCTGGATTTCTGCTCCGCTTGTGCCTGGAATTCTACATCGCTTTTGCCTGGAATTTTGCAACGGTTTTCCCTGGAATTCTGCTCCGTTTTTGCCTGGAATTCTGCATCGCTTTTGCCTGGAATTCTGCATCGCTTTTGCCTGGAATTCTGCATCGCTTTTGCCTGGAATTCTGCATCGCTTTTGCCTGGAATTCTGCACCGCTTGTGCCTGGAAGTCCACTGCTCTTTTGTCTGGATCCCTGCTCCGCTTTCGCCTGGGATTTCGGCCCCGCTTTTGCCTGGATTTCCGCATCTTTCTCCTCCCCTCTTCGCCAATCCCCTAGAGATATCCTGTCCTTCTCCAGCTGGAAACTGACCAAGTAAGTCCGTTCCAGCGGCTCTTCCAGCCCCCCTTGTACATTTCCAGCAATCCTCTCTCTCTCTCTCTCTCTCTCTCTCTCTCTCTCTCTCTCTCTCTCTCTCTCTCTCTCTCTCTCTCGCTACACAACAAGACACTTAACTTTCCAAAGTCCCTTGTGATTCTTCGAAGGGAGCTTTGTTTGCTTCACTGTCATCTCACTGAATCACTGCTTTTGAGGCACTGTTCTCTAGCATCTGTGCTGCGTCAGTGACTCCACCAGATCCACTTAGCAATGGCCACAGTTCTGGGACAATGCTGACGAGTTTTGGAAGGTAGAGTCTACTTCGTAATGGCCACAGTTCTGAGACAATGATGGCGAGTTTTGGAAGGTAGAGTCCACTTCGTAATGGCCACAGTTCTGAGACAATGATGGAGAGTTTTGGAACGTAGAGTCCACTTCGTAATGGCCACAGTTCTGAGACAAAGCTGAGGAGTTTTGGAAGGTAGAGTCCACTTCGTAATGGCCACAGTTCTGGGACAATGATGACGAGTTTTGGAAGGTAGAGTCCACTTCGTAATGGCCACAGTTCTGAGACAATGATGGCGAGTTTTGGAAGGTAGAGTCCACTTCGTAATGGCCACAGTTCTGAGACAATGATGGCGAGTTTTGGAAGGTAGAGTCCACTTCGTAATGGCCACAGTTCTGAGACAATGATGGCGAGTTTTGGAACGAACAAGTTACGCCCCACTTGTCTTTGGCGACTTTTGGACACATCACCGTCTTTTGAAAGACTCCTCGTCTTCGACCCTGGATCACTGACCTCCTACCAATTACATATTGACCTCATAGGGTCAATACTGATCATAAGACGCCATCCAGACCTAAGATATACTCCACTCAACAGAAAAATATTAGCAATACAGACAATCAAGTGTCTGTGACCAGGAAAATATCTGAGAAAGACCAAGGAAGAAGAAGCAGAAGATCAAGAAAATATTCTAAGGTAAAGACAAGAGTGGGAGGAATACAGACATCAACCAAGAAAATATTCTAAGGTAAAGAGAAGATGGGAGGCATATAGACATCAACCAAGAAAACATTCTAAGATAAAGACAAGAGTGGGAGAAATATAGACATCAACCAAGAAAATATTCTAAGGTAAAGACAAGAGTGGGAGGCATACAGACATCAACCAAGAAAACATTCTAAGGTAAAGACAAGAGTGGGAGGAATATACACATCACGGCCCCACACACACACACACACACATACACACACACACACACACGACCCACTCCTCCTCGCTCACCTCCCACACTTGTTGGCGTCTGTGAACAAGGTGTTTCCACTAAGACGTCCCCCAGATGGTATACTAATGACCTACATCCCTCAACATTATGCCAGCCCGACCCATGCATAATTCATAAGGCCAATTTGCATAAACTTAGCCCAGAGGAAAAAATCGACCCCGAACATTCAAGTCCTCGTGTTTTATTCTTGTAAATATAAAGTGAATAGTTCTGTGAGGCTCCCCTCGCTTCTGAGGGACAAGTTGACCCCATCAAGTATAATTATATGTGGGTTCATATTCTGATGCTGACGAGGTTTCAGGTGGGTGTTTGTGTGTGTGTGTGTGTGTGTGTGTGTGTGTGTGTGTGTGTGTGTGTGTGTGTGCGTGTATGTGTGTGCGTGTATGTGTGTGTATCTGTGTATATATATATTATCCCTGAGGATAGGGGAGAAAGAATACTTCCCACATTAGAACCCTTCCCCAGGTCACAAATACTTGAGCAACAACATTAGAACCCTTTCCCAGGTCACAAATGCTTGAGCAACAACATTAGAACCCTTTCCCAGGTCACAAATACTTGAGCAACAACATCAGAACCCTTTCCCAGGTCACAAATACTTGAGCAACAACATTAGAACCCTTTCCCAGGTCACAAATGCTTGAACAACAACATTACAACCCTTTCCCCAGGTCACAAATGCTTGAGCAACAACATTAGAACCCTTTCCCAGGTCACAAATGGTTCAGTAACAACATTAGACCCCTTTCCCAGGTCACAAATGCTTGAGCAACAACATTAGAACCCTTTCCCAGGTCACAAATGGTTCAGTAACAACATTAGAACCCTTTCCCAGGTCACAAATGCTTGAGCAACAACATTAGAACCCTTTCCCCAGGTCACAAATACTTGAGCAACAACATTAGAACCCTTTCCCCAGGTCACAAATACTTGAGCAACAACATTAGAACCCTTTCCCCAGGTCACAAATGCTTGAGCAACAACATTAGAACCCTTTCCCCAGGTCACAAATGCTTGAGCAACAACATTAGAACCCTTCCCCAGGTCACAAATACTTGAGCAACAACATTAGAACCCTTTCCCCAGGTCACAAATACTTCAACATTATAACCCTTCCCCAGGTCACCAATACATCAGCAACAACATCATAACCCCTCCCCCAGGTCACAAATACTTGAGCAACAACATTAGAACCCTTCCCCAGGTCACAAATACTTGAGCAACAACATTAGAACCCTTCCCCAGGTCACAAATACTTGAGCAACAACATTAGAACCCTTTCCCCAGGTCACAAATACTTGAGCAACAACATTAGAACCCTTTCCCCAGGTCACAAATACTTGAGCAACAACATTAGAACCCTTCCCCAGGTCACAAATACTTGAGCAACAACATTAGAACCCTTCCCCAGGTCACAAATACTTGAGCAACAACATTAGAACCCTTCCCCAGGTCACAAATGGTTCAGTAACAACATTAGAACCCTTCCCCAGGTCACAAATACTTGAGCAACAACATTAGAACCCTTCCCCAGGTCACAAATACTTGAGCAACAACATTAGAACCCTTTCCCCAGGTCACAAATGCTTGAGCAACAACATTAGAACCCTTCCCCAGGTCACAAATGCTTGAGCAACAACATTAGAACCCTTTCCCCAGGTCACAAATGCTTGAGCAACAACATTAGAACCCTTTCCCCAGGTCACAAATGGTTCAGTAACAACATTAGAACCCTTTCCCCAGGTCACAAATGGTTCAGTAACAACATTAGAACCCTTTCCCCAGGTCACAAATGGTTCAGTAACAACATTAGAACCCTTTCCCCAGGTCACAAATGCTTGAGCAACAACATTAGAACCCTTTCCCCAGGTCACAAATGGTTCAGTAACAACATTAGAACCCTTCCCCAGGTCACAAATACTTGAGCAACAACATTAGAACCCTTTCCCCAGGTCACAAATGCTTGAGCAACAACATTAGAACCCTTTCCCCAGGTCACAAATGCTTGAGCAACAACATTAGAACCCTTTCCCCAGGTCACAAATGGTTCAGTAACAACATTAGAACCCTTTCCCCAGGTCACAAATGGTTCAGTAACAACATTAGAACCCTTTCCCCAGGTCACAAATGGTTCAGTAACAACATTAGAACCCTTCCCCAGGTCACAAATGCTTGAGCAACAACATTAGAACCCTTTCCCCAGGTCACAAATGCTTGAGCAACAACATTAGAACCCTTTCCCCAGGTCACAAATACTTGAGCAACAACATTAGAACCCTTTCCCCAGGTCACAAATGCTTGAGCAACAACATTAGAACCCTTTCCCCAGGTCACAAATACTTGAGCAACAACATTAGAACCCTTTCCCCAGGTCACAAATACTTGAGCAACAACATTAGAACCCTTTCCCCAGGTCACAAATACTTGAGCAACAACATTAGAACCCTTTCCCCAGGTCACAAATACTTGAGCAACAACATTAGAACCCTTTCCCCAGGTCACAAATGCTTGAGCAACAACATTAGAACCCTTTCCCCAGGTCACAAATGCTTGAGCAACAACATTAGAACCCTTTCCCCAGGTCACAAATACTTGAGCAACAACATTAGAACCCTTCCCCAGGTCACAAATACTTGAGCAACAACATTAGAACCCTTCCCCAGGTCACAAATACTTGAGCAACAACATTAGAACCCTTTCCCCAGGTCACAAATACTTGAGCAACAACATTAGAACCCTTCCCCAGGTCACAAATACTTGAGCAACAACATTAGAACCCTTTCCCCAGGTCACAAATACTTGAGCAACAACATTAGAACCCTTTCCCCAGGTCACAAATGGTTCAGTAACAACATTAGAACCCTTTCCCCAGGTCACAAATACTTGAGCAACAACATTAGAACCCTTCCCCAGGTCACAAATACTTGAGCAACAACATTAGAACCCTTTCCCCAGGTCACAAATGGTTCAGTAACAACATTAGAACCCTTTCCCCAGGTCACAAATGCTTGAGCAACAACATTAGAACCCTTCCCCAGGTCACAAATACTTGAGCAACAACATTAGAACCCTTCCCCAGGTCACAAATACTTGAGCAACAACATTAGAACCCTTTCCCCAGGTCACAAATACTTGAGCAACAACATTAGAACCCTTTCCCCAGGTCACAAATACTTGAGCAACAACATTAGAACCCTTCCCCAGGTCACAAATACTTGAGCAACAACATTAGAACCCTTCCCCAGGTCACAAATACTTGAGCAACAACATTAGAACCCTTTCCCCAGGTCACAAATGCTTGAGCAACAACATTAGAACCCTTTCCCCAGGTCACAAATGCTTGAGCAACAACATTAGAACCCTTTCCCCAGGTCACAAATACTTGAGCAACAACATTAGAACCCTTCCCCAGGTCACAAATACTTGAGCAACAACATTAGAACCCTTCCCCAGGTCACAAATACTTGAGCAACAACATTAGAACCCTTCCCCAGGTCACAAATACTTGAGCAACAACATTAGAACCCTTCCCCAGGTCACAAATACTTGAGCAACAACATTAGAACCCTTCCCCAGGTCACAAATACTTGAGCAACAACATTAGAACCCTTCCCCAGGTCACAAATACTTGAGCAACAACATTAGAACCCTTCCCCAGGTCACAAATACTTGAGCAACAACATTAGAACCCTTCCCCAGGTCACAAATACTTGAGCAACAACATTAGAACCCTTCCCCAGGTCACAAATACTTGAGCAACAACATTAGAACCCTTTCCCCAGGTCACAAATACTTGAGCAACAACATTAGAACCCTTTCCCCAGGTCACAAATGGTTCAGTAACAACATTAGAACCCTTCCCCAGGTCACAAATACTTGAGCAACAACATTAGAACCCTTTCCCCAGGTCACAAATACTTGAGCAACAACATTAGAACCCTTCCCCAGGTCACAAATACTTGAGCAACAACATTAGAACCCTTCCCCAGGTCACAAATACTTGAGCAACAACATTAGAACCCTTTCCCCAGGTCACAAATACTTGAGCAACAACATTAGAACCCTTCCCCAGGTCACAAATACTTGAGCAACAACATTAGAACCCTTCCCCAGGTCACAAATACTTGAGCAACAACATTAGAACCCCCCCAGTCTGACCCTGGTGGGTACACTAAGGGCGTAACCCTCGCCTCCAGCAGCACAAACACAACACCCCCCTGGTACGAGTAACACAGACGTAACCCACCCCATCACCTCCTCACACCTCACACACCCATTGGTCGACCACACTAACTACACTAACTACTGGCTTAAGGATTTAAAGAGGTCGTTCGTCCCTCATCACTAGACCCTCGTCCGGAACTCATGAGGGGCCGTACCTCATCACTCCTCATATCACCCTCATCTCCAGCCTTCAACTCCTCCTAAGGTAATGAGTTTATGAGTTTCTCCTCATGTTTTTTCACTCGCCATCTTGACGTCTTTGACCCACAGGTTCTTGAACATATTCTTTCTCCCTCGTGAGGGAAAACGACACAGTTACATGAGTTTCAACCTCACTCACTCACTCAAGTTTCTGCCCCCACTCAGTCACTCGCACACTCAAGTCTCTGCCCCCACCCACTCGCTCACTCAAGTCTCTGCCCCCACCCACTCGCTCACTCAAGTCTCTGCCCCCACCCACTCGCTCACTCAAGTCTCTGCCCCCACCCACTCGCTCACTCAAGTCTCTGCCCCCACCCACTCGCTCACTCAAGTCTCTGCCCCCACCCACTCGCTCACTCAAGTCTCTGCCCCACCCACTCGCTCACTCAAGTCTCTGCCCCCACCCACTCGCTCACTCAAGTCTCTGCCCCCACACACTCGCTCACTCAAGTCTCTGCCCCCACTCACTCAAGCCTCTGCCCCCACTCACTCACTCACTCAAGTCTCTGCCCCCACTCACTCACTCACTCAAGTCTCTGCCCCCACTCACTCAAGTCTCTACCCCCACTCACTCAAGTCTCTACCCCCACTCACTCAAGTCTCTGCCCCCACTCACTCGCTCACTCAAGTCTCTGCCCCCACTCACTCGCTCACTCAAGTCTCTGCCCCCACTCACTCAAGTCTCTACCCCCACTCACTCAAGTCTCTGCCCCCACTCACTCAAGTCTCTACCCCCACTCACTCAAGTCTCTGCCCCCACTCACTCAAGTCTCTGCCCCCACTCACTCAAGCCTCTGCCCCCACTCACTCACTCACTCAAGTCTCTGCCCCCACCCACTCGCTCACTCAAGTCTCTGCCCCCACCCACTCGCTCACTCAAGTCTCTGCCCCCACCCACTCGCTCACTCAAGTCTCTGCCCCCACTCACTCAAGCCTCTGCCCCCACTCACTCACTCACTCAAGTCTCTGCCCCCACCCACTCGCTCACTCAAGTCTCTGCCCAAAACCAAAAAAAAAATCTCTCGGAATTTCTCTCTCTTTTCTGTTCCTCAGGAAATTGCCTTTATTTCACTGACGTTTATCATGTCCGGCTGTCCATCGCCAGCACAAATTGTTGACTTTCTTATTTCCCGGAGGAGAGAGAGAGAGAGAGAGAGAGAGAGAGAGAGAGAGAGAGAGAGAGAGAGAGAGAGAGAGAGAGAGAGAGAGAGAGACCATACTGGCAGATAAACAGATACATGTGTAGAGAAAGACAGGGAGACAGAGAGATAGATTAGACAAAGAGACAGATGGATGAATAAATTGATAGATAAGAAGAGATTTGGACGGGTAAACATACATGCATAGAGAAAGACAGACAGGTGGAAAGACAGATTAGACAAAGAGACAGATAAATAGATAGATTAGACAAAGAGACAGACAGATAGATGGAGGAGGAGAGAGGGAGAGTTGGATGAGTAAATAGACAGAGAGACATAGATACAGACACATCCATTCCACACTCTGCTAAGACGAGTACTAGACATTATCTTTCATTCGCTCTACAGTAAGAGACAGATAACCACTAGCTCCGAGAACCAATCAGAGGCCTTGATCAAACTGGGAATAATTCACAGGTCGCAAACATCAATGGCAATTGTTACTGTTGTCGAACATAGGAAAAAAAAAAAGCATTCAATGTGGGTCATATGTACACGCGGCACAAAAACAACCTTTGCACTTTCAAGGCGACGCAATACGACACAAGGACGAAACAATCTGAGAACACACCAACCTCTTGAAGTTAACTGGTGATCATAATGAAACTTATCGTTCACAGGTGTAAAGATCGCTTATTTTTTGTGCTGTGTGTACGTGGCGTGCCTTATCAAGAGCATTGCTTGTTTGTGGAGGACGATTTTGCACCGATTCCTGGTGCGTTTGGTCTGTAAATTCAGTGTGGAAAAAAAAGAAAAATTCGCTAACCAGATATTTTCGTTCCAAGAGAAATTCCGGTCGAGCTTTGGAGGGATATCTGCCGGAGACTTCATCAATGAAGAAATTAAAAAAATTGTGAAATGGTTGGAAATCGATTTATAAAAAAATATATTTGTACTAAGCTTGTACGTGTCAGTATATAGGTGACTTTGATGATAGAAGACCTGATGGTCTATGACGAGGTTATCTGCTGGAGGACAGTACATGGGAAGGACAGATAACACAAGACCTGATGGTCTATGACCAGGTTATCTGCTGGAGGACAGTACATGGGAAGGACAGATAACACAAGACCTGATGGTCTATGACGAGGTTATCTGCTGGAGGACAGTACATGGGAAGGACAGATAACACAAGACCTGATGGTCTATGACGAGGTTATCTGCTGGAGGACAGTACATGGGAAGGACAGATAACACAAGACCTGATGGTCTATGACGAGGTTATCTGCTGGAGGGCAGTACATGGGAAGGAAAGATAACACAAGACCTGATGATCTATGACCAGGTTATCTGCTGGAGGACAGTACATGGGAAGGACAGATAACACAAGACCTGATGGTCTATGACGAAGTTATCTGCTGGAGGACAGTACATGGGAAGGACAGATAACACAAGACCTGATGGTCCATGACGAGGTTATCTGCTGGAGGACAGTACATGGGAAGGACAGATAACACAAGACCTGATGGTCTATGACGAAGTTATCTGCTGGAGGACAGTACATGGGAAGGAAAGATAACACAAGACCTGATGGTCCATGACCAGGTTATCTGCTGGAGGACAGTACATGGGAAGGTCAGATAACACAAGACCTGATGGTCTATGACCAGGTTATCTGCTGGAGGACAGTACATGGGAAGGACAGATAACACAAGACCTGATGGTCTATGACCAGGTTATCTGCTGGAGGACAGTACATGGGAAGGACAGATAACACAAGACCTGATGGTCTATGACCAGTTCATCTATTGAAAGATAGTAAGAATATCTTAAATTCTACTTTTCATAGATTAGGAAAGGATAATAAAACAGAGACGTAGGCAACAGAATGATAATAGTGACAGGCCCTAGACTCAGCATAGGAGGGACGTGCAACAAGACTGCCTAACAATGAGGTACGTCACTCATCACAGGAGGGACCTACGACATGACTACCTCACTGTGAGGTACGTCACTCAACAAATGAGGGAGCTATAACATGACTACCTCACTGTGAGGTACGTCACTCAACAAATGAGGGAGCTATAACATGACTACCTCACTGTGAGGTACGTCACTCAACAAATGAGGGAGCTATAACATGACTACCTCACTGTGAGGTACGTCACTCAACAAATGAGGGAGCTATAACATGACTACCTCACTGTGAGGTACGTCACTCAACAAATGAGGGAGCTATAACATGACTACCTCACTGTGAGGTACGTCACTCATCACAGGAGGGAGCTATAACATGACTACCTCACTGTGAGGTACGTCACTCAAACCGTGAGGGACTTTACGACATGACTGCCTCATGAAGAGGTACTGGACGCGTCACGTAACTCACGTACGACAAGAGTACCTGCGAGACCTGTTTATTCCTGGGGGGGAAGGGAGGGAGGAGTGACTATGCTAACATTAGCATAATGGCGGCGGAAGGCAGCGTAAAAGTGTACACACCAGGACGAGAATAAAGTTAGCGAGATTTGTGCTCGAAGTCGTAAAGTAAGGGCCGAGTTGTGCTGGTGATTCCGACGGTATTGTAGAGTTGCGACTGCGGTGTAGCGACGGCACTGGAGTGTTACGGAGGCTTGCGATGGTCGGGGTGACGAAATGTGTTGTGAAGGCCTGTGTCCGAATGCTTGGCTGCTCTTGCTTATGTCAATGATAATGATTTAGCTTTGCATATAATATATATATATATATATATATATATATATATATATATATATATATATATATATATATATATATATATATATATATATATATATATATTCCTTTTTGTTCATGGGGAAATGAGACACGATAAGTTCCCAAGTGCACTTTCGTGTCATAATCACATCATCAGGGGAGACACAAGAGAGAAATATATGATATACCACGTAGAGACATAGCTAGAACGCCATTTCGTAAACATATGATTGTCCAAGACAATCTTGGACAATCGCATGTTTACCAAATGGCGTCCTAGCTACGTCTCTTCGTTGTATATCAAGTGACTTATATTTCTCTCTTGTGTCTCCCCTGATGATGTGATTATGACACGAAAGTGCACTTGGGAACTTTTCGTGTTTCATTTTCCCGTGGAAAAAAAGGAATGTACTTGATTGTTCGCTCAATTGTGATCCTTTCCAATATATATATATATATATATATATATATATATATATATATATATATATATATATATATATATATATATATATATATATTATTGGGTACACGTCCCTCTTAAAAATTTCTTAATATGTGTCTCTTGCACAAAGACAGACACATAGACACCAAGACACACACACACACACACACACACACACACACACACACACACACACACACAGTCATACAGACTCAATGTAAACGTCTAATAAATGTTATGGTTAACTTCTAAGGCAATTTATGGCGCGGTGTTGGTCCGGGATACTGCGGGTGTGGTAAGAGTGAGGAGGGAAGACGGGGCGAGGAAGAGGGAACAGCGGGATGGGAAAGAGAAAAGAGCAACAGAAAGAACTCGCCCCCCACAACCACGTCAAAAGACGCCCCCCCTCCCCCCAGATGGGAAACGGCGATCAATCCCGTTTGGGAATCGAGGGAGTCGTGGCCCTTACGAGCAGGTCCAGAGAGCTCTGGCCACCGAAGGGAAGGGAGGGGAAGGAGGAGAAAACGAGATCGCCCCAAGAAAGAAAACGAGATGGTACCAAGAAAGAAAACGAGATCGTCCCAAGAAAGAAAACGAGATCGGTACCAAGAAAGAAAACGAGATCATCCCAAGGAAAAAAAACGAGGTAAAGAAAAGATGTGAAGCGATCGTGAAAGACACGCGCAAGTCAGGGAGGGGAGTGAAAACGGGAGGCCTAATTATAGAGCATGGAAGATCATCCCGAGATGATATACATTTTTGAGGCCAGGCCAGAGCTGGGAGAGAGAGAAAGAGGGGAGGAGGTGGTGGGAGAGGTGCAGGGAAGATATCTGAGCTGGGAGAGAGAGGAGGAGGTGGTGGGAGAGGTACAGGGAAGATATCTGAGCTGGGAGAGAGAGAGAGAGGGGAGGAGGTGGTGGGAGAGGTGCAGGGACGATATCTGAGCTGGGAGAGAGAGAGGAGGTGGTGGTGGGAGAGGTGCTGGGACCATATTTGAGCTGAGAGAGGGGATGGGAGAGGTGCCGGGAAGATATGTGAGCTGGGAGAGGGGATGGGAGAGGTGCCGGGAAGATATGTGAGCTGGGAGAGGGGATGGGAGAGGTTCAGGGACATCTGAGCTGGGAAAGATGGAGGGAACGATATCTAATCTAGGAGAGAGGGTGGGAGAGGCGCGCAGGGACGACGTCTGGGAGTGGGAGAGGGAGAGGGAGAGGAAGGGAAAGGCGCAGGGACGACGTCTGAGCTGAGCCTGGCCCTGACTTCAACCACCAGGCCCTGACATCAAACCCCCCCCCCCCCCTCCGTCAGGAGGAGGGGGGGGGGACGTCACTCATCCTGGGGGGGTGGGGGAGAGCGAGGGTGGGTGAGGCGTGGGCGAGAGGGAGAGGGAGTAACATTACCATAAGTTAATCTACGAGACAAATGAACACACACACACACACACACACACACACACACACACAAACCCTCACCCCCCGCACACACACACACACACAAACCCTCACCCCCCGCACACACACACACACACACACACACGCTGGCGTACTCACATACCCACACACACACACACACACACACACACACACACACACACACACACACACGCTGGCGTACTCACATACCCACACACGCACACGCGCACACACACACACACACACACACACACATACACACACACACACACGCGCCATATAAATCAGTCTTTCCAGGAAAATTGAATTACCGAATGAAATTACTTGTTGGCGACCGAGTCTGTTTGAGGCCAGTACGAGGAAGCAAATAACAGAGGTCAGAGGTCAAGCCCTGTGAGACCCCCCACCCCCCACCCCTGGGGGAGTGGGGGAGGCTGTGTTGGAGGAGGGGAGGAGATTGTGTTGGGGAAGAGGAATGGTGGTGGGAGGGGGAGGAGAGGAGACTGTGTTGGAGAAGAGGAATGGTGGTGGGAGGAGGAGGGGAGGAGGCTGTGTTGGAGAAGAGGAATGGTGGTGGGAGGAGGAGGAGAGGAGACTGTGTTGGAGAAGAGGAATGGTGGTGGGTGGGGAGGAAGGTAGAGAGTGTTGGGGAGGAGTAAGACACAAAGTGTTGGGGGAGTTGGGGGAGTGAGTTGTGGGAATCAGTGGGGTCCACACCCACTCAAGTTAGCTCCCCACCCCACCCACCTCTGTAGCTAACTTGAGTTTCTTAGATCTATCCAGGCGCGAACACTAGCAGGTGGAAAGGTCGTAAGATACAGGGGAAGGACGAAGCAACGGGGGGAAACCTCCCCACAGCGTCGCTGTGAGAGGAGGAGGAGAAGAAGAAGAAGAAGAGGAATAAGAACAAGAAATAGAAGAAGAAACGGAAGAAGAAATAGAAGATGAAATAGAAGAAGTACAAGAAGAAGAAGAAGAAATAGAGGAAGAAGAAGAAATAGAAGAAGAAGAAAAAGATGAAGAAGGAGAAGAAGAAGAAGATATAGAAGAAGAAAAAATAGAAGAAGAAACAGAAGAAGAAGAAGAAATAGAAGAAGAAGAAAAAATAGAAGAAGAAACAGAAGAAGAAGAAGAAATAGAAGAAGAAAAAATAGAAGAAGAAACAGAAGAAGAAGAAGAAACAGAAGAAGAAGAAGAAATAGAAGAAGAAGAAACAGAAGAAGAAGAAGAAACAGAAGAAGAAGAAGAAACTGAAGAAGCAGAGGGACCATAATGTTTGATCCTCGTGTGGTTCGTCTCCGCACAGAAACCACAGGAAGCAGCAGCAGGAGCAGCGGGCCAGGAAAGCCTGCCCCTGGATCCACTCCTCAGGGGCTTAGATCTCCCCCCTTAAGGTAGCCGGAGCAATACCTGCTGAACAGGAGGGATACGAAGCAACGCCACGGGGCGGGAGGAGCATGGACTGGTGTAGCCAAGTGTCGAACATAAGAGAGAGCTGGCAGCAGCACGACTGAAGGAATCTGACTCCACTCGTGCACGGAGGCGGAGAGAAGAGAGAGAGAGAGAGAGAGAGAGAGAGAGAGAGAGAGAGAGAGAGAGAGAGAGAGAGAGAGAGAGAGAGAGAGAGAGAGAGAGAGAGAGAGAGAGAGAGAGGTCACAAAGGCCACCCTAAATGTGCGAGGGGAATATTCGAACCCTTTTAAACCACTTTATAAGCTATACAACACCTTACACAACACCCTTACATGCTCACAACACTTCAATAAGCTATACAACACCTTACACAACACCCTTACATGCTCACAACACCCTTACATGCTCACAACACTTCAATAAGCTATACAAACACCTTACACAACACCCTTACATGCTCACAACACTTCAATAAGCTATACAACACCTTACACTACACCCTTACATGCTCAAACACTTCAATAAGCTATACAACACCTTCCCAACACCCTTCCATGCTCACATCACTTCAATAAGCTATACAACATGCAACTTAAAGCTAAACACACCCTTACATGCTCACAACACTTCAATAAGCTATACAAACACCTTACACAACACCCTTACATGCTCACAACACTTCAATAAGCTATACAAACACCTTACACAACACCCTTACATGCTCACAACACTTCAATAAGCGATACAAACACCCTTACACAACACCCTTACATGCTCACAACACCTTCCACTCTGGAGCACAACACCTTTATACATATGGAACGGTGGCTGGACGGGATATTTTACCGTGGCATGTAAGACACACTCGCGGGTTTGGTTTGGGTTTTGTGGAGGGAGCGAGAGGAATTGGAACATACAGTGATGTCCCCCATATGTTTACGGCAATGTGGGATTGAATTCTGTATAGTGTTCTGAAAGTATACATATTGGAAAACGAGCGTGTGGGTTTACACTGATGGAAAACGAGTGTGATTTACACTTATAGATAACGGGCGTGGGTTTACACTGATGGAAAACGAGTGTGTGGGTTTACACTGGTGGAAAGCGAGTTTGTGAGTTTACACTGATGGAAAACGAGTGTGTGGGTTTACACTGATGGAAAACGAGTGTGATTTACACTGATGGATAACGGGTGTGAGTTACACTGATGGATAACGGGTGTGATTTACACTGATACAGATGTAAATGCCATGCCTCGCACTGCTCAATTTACAAAAGGGGACTGTTCTCTCCCCTTTATATACCTAGATGCTGTACTGTAAATGGATGGGTCGCGTGTGACATTTACAAACACGTAAATGGGGAAGGGGGCTGGGGAAGGGGGCAGATGTTTCCTGATGGTCGTCCACCCGCCCTTCGTCAGCTGTGGGGGATCGAACCGTGTCTGGATGATGGTTGTGTGTGTGTGTGTGTGTGTGTGTGTGTGTGTGTGTGTGTGGGCCAAGCTCGTTCGTGAAACACGAGTTGGAAGGAGAGGAGGTGAAGGCACAGGGTCATCTGTACATAGGTACCTAATAATACAACACGGGTGTCACAACACATTGGTATCTAATAATACAACATGGGTGTATGATAATGAAATATCAGCATGTAATGAGCAATCTTGGCTATACAATGATCTAACATGGACCCACACTTCCCCTGGTACTGAAAGGAGCGCAGCCCTTGGCTGAAGGAGCCTTCAGGAAGATCTAACGTTACACAAGGGACTTACCATCTTAAACGAAAATCCTGGGGATATTATGGATAAATCTATCAATAAATGTATATTGCCTTCCTCGTCAGAAAAAAAAATATATATGCTTATCACGCGTCCTTTGAAAAATCATTTCGTCATTGGAATTCTTTATCGTAACGAGAAATTATTCACCTGCAGATAATTAGATGGTATATACGGTATTATCATATATAATTAGTAACTGGAATTGCGAAATTAAAATGAATCCTCTGGGCTTAATAGAAGCACTTACACATAAAATCTGCATTCTGAATGATACAGATTTGTTCATCTATACATGAACTATATTTTCATTATAATTTAGTTGTCAGTATGTAATAACAAGCTATATATATATACATATATATATTGGAAAGGATCACAATTTTGCGCGTGATCAAGTATATTCCTATGAGCCACGGGGGAAATGAAACACGATAAGTTCCCAAGTGCACTTTCGTGTAATAATCACATCATCAGGAGAGACATAAAAAAGAAATATAACAGTCAGTTGATATACAACGAAGAGACGTAGCTAGGACGCCATATGGTAAACATACGATTGTCCAAGACAGACAACGAGCGTTTCTAAACTTATTTTACGACTCTTATCAGCAATCTAATTTGTATAGACCGTCACTAATATTAAGATTATATTTCTCGCAGTAATAGAATTAGTTAATAACTGAGATGGCATTACTCCAGTCAATACAGAGATCATAGTTTTTTAACGTGATTAAACAAGGCATTAGATTCTTATCCCGTTCTTATACTATATTTATGTTGCTTCAGTCTAACAGAAAGATCCTTACCAGTCTGCCCAACATAAAACTTATCACAATTTCTACATGGCACTTTATAGATGCACCCAGGAGAATTTTCTGGTGAATTCCTGATTAAGATATTCTTTATAGTATTATTGTTGCTGAAGGCAATATTTACATTAAAGGATTTAAGCAACATGGGAAGCAAAGTGAAGCTATTATTAAAAGGTAGAACTAAAAGATTCTTGGTGTCAATGGGAGGTTTGGGCTCAACTCTATAAGATGATTTCTTTGCTAACTTATGGGATTTATCAATGAAAGATCTAGGGTACTTTAACTTAGATCCAATAGAATATATCTTCTCAAACTCATCATCAATAAACTCTGGACTGCAAATACATAAAGCCCTAAGGAACATAGACTGAAAAGATGATGATTTGACTGTCATGTCGAGATGAGTGATAGATTGAAATGATGATAATTTAACCTGTCATGTTGAGATGAGTGATAATGTAATGTTGGGGTGGAGGGGGGGAAGAAAGTTCCAAACCAAAAAGTGGCTCTGATAATAACTGGCTTAATCCAATGTGATCACAGACATTAACGAGGTCTGTATATATAACCCGAATAGAGAGGAGGTGTTGAGGGGGTGCAAAAAGAAATGCAAATTAGGCACATGATGCGAACATTCCCGTATGAAAATGGTTTTCCCTGAATGTCAAAGTTTCCGGTCCGATAAGAAAGATATTGAGTTACGACGCCAAATGTTCGAGAGGGAGAAAACGGAGTGAGGGTTGGTAGCGTATTATAGAGAGGGAGGGGTGAGCAAAATGGTGTGTGGGGGGATTTCAGTCACCTGATGGACGATAATCTCCTTTTAAAGCCAAGGATTACGACCTAAAGCTGTCGATGGTACTACACAGTGCGTCTCTGAGGGTGGGGAGGCAAGAGAGGTCTATGTTGATGGGAATAATGGAGTGATTAAAATAATGTCTATTTCAGACTCCCGGATTTTCATCTTTTAAATTTTTTTTGTGATGGTATTTGGCAAAAGCCAAATTTATCCTCCGAAGTTAGAATAGAGTTGATCTCGCACAGGAATCAGGTAATGGAGTTAGAGATGATAGACAGACAGATAGATAGGTGGGTAAATAGATAGAGAAACAGATAGATAGATAGATAGGTGGGTAAATAGATAGAGAGACAAGATAGATAGATGGTTAAATAGACAGAGAGAGATAGATAGGTGGGTAAATAGATAGAGAGACAGATAAATAGGTGGGTAAATAGATAGAGAAACAGATAGATAGATGAGTAAATAGAGAGATAGATAGGTAGGTAAATAGATAGATGGTTAAATAGACAGAGAGAGATAGATAGGTGGGTAAATAGATAGAGAGACAGATAAATAGGTGGGTAAATAGACAGAGACATAGATAGATGGGTAAATAGATAAACAGATAGATAGGTGGGTAAATAGACAGAGAGACATAGATAGATGGGTAAATAGATAGAGAGACAGAGAGATAGGTGGGTAAAGAGACAGAGAGACAGAAACTGGTGTTATATACACAGACGAAAAACACCTTCAAGAAACGTGTTCAGGGATCTCATTGCCATGGCTGTGCACGAATTGACGAGCCAGTGTTGAAGACTGATTGTAACACTAGATAAGGGCGTTATAAAGCATGTTTACTGTAACACTCACGCTCTAAATGAACCTTCCCTCCTCCCTCCCAAAGTGGTCCAATTTATCTTCCCTCATCTGGGGGGAGGCTGGGCCCCCCCTCGCACACCCCCCCCTCCTATGGCGCCACCTCGATCTCATGATCAGGCCTGTGTGTGTGTTTGTGTTCGTGTGTGTGTGTTCGTGTGTGTGCGTCTGTGTTCGTGTGTGTGTGTGTGCGTCTGTGTGTGTGTGTGTGCTTGTGTGTGTGTGTGTGTTCGTGTGTGTGTGTGCGTCTGTGTGCTTGTGTGTGTGTGTGTGTGTGCGTGTCGAGAGGGGTATTGCTCTATATTCCCCATCTATATTGCTCTACATTCTCTCTCTATATTCATCTATCTAGATTGTGCTTTCTCATAGAAAATAGATAAAGGACATTGACGAATACATCTATCGCTCAGTTTCCAAAGCACCTGTACCACGTATGGACAACAACGGTCATATAAAGTATGGGACACCTCGGCACTAAACCCTTAAGGCATGGATGAGCAAAACGCTGTCTTCCTATTGGCCGTCGCGCCACCAATCACAGACGGGGGTTACCAATCATGAACAACACATTCGTACATGTTACCAAGTGTCATTATGCCATGTGTCATTATGGCACATTTTAGCTTTCGACCATGCGGGTGTGGGGGGGGGGGTGGAGGGGGCTTTTTGTGGGGAGGGGCAAGAACGTGTCATACTGGGTAGCATCTGGGTTGAAACATGGTTGACGATCCATGGTGTTTCTGTGGTCCAGTAGGACTTCAGGGTTCGAAACTCACCTGAACACAGAATTGCCTTATTTGACCTCATTGCTCAGTAATGGTGGGGGTGGAGCCAGGGATTCGAACCAGGGTCAATGGCTTTTAAAAAGCAAATAAAAGCCATCTATTGTTACCAGCTGTCAGAATTTCCACATTATCTTCACATGGGTTTTTGAAAATGTGTTTAATTACCTGAAGTGATTTTGGTTACAAGTGTAATGAGACACACACACACACACACACACACACACACACAGAAAGACAGACAGACAGACAGACACACACACACACATACACAGACAGACAGACACAGACACACACACACACACATACTATCATCATGTGAGTGTGTTCATTTGTTTGTGTGTATGTTTACGTCTGCAATGGTTTCGTACCCCCTGGGCGTTGTCTTAACGTCTCCAGGGTTAATGCGTGGAAACCATAACAAAATATTTTCAGTAAAAAAAAACCTAAAAAGGAAAATAAAAAAAAACCATTGTTCCGTAAACACCAACCAATAATTTACCCTTTTTTTTTTCTTAACGCAAAACCGATCCTCATGTGGAACTTCAACAGGTAAGAGGTGACTCGTAAAGAGATGGGCCAAAGTTTACCTCTAAAGAAAAAAAAGTAAACTTTTTAAACTTTGACTTTGCTATTCATAGAGTTAAGAGCCATATTATGTCAAAGTATTTTTTACGTGTGAGAAAAGTTTGGGGGTTTGATGGTTGGTGATGGTAAGAACACACCCCTTCCATCATGTCTCCATCACCACCTCCATCATGTCTCCATCACCACCTCCATCATGTCTCCATCTCCATCATGTCTCCATCACCACCTCCATCACGTCTCCATCACCACCTCCATCATGTCTCCATCACCACGTCTCCATCACCACCATCATCACGTCTCCATCACCATCTCCATCATGTCTCTCAGTTCCATCTCGATCATAAGTCGTTGAGAGACGCTGGTCTATTGAGAGACATTAAGACGAGATGTTGGTCTTCGAAGAGACAAGAATATCTTCTGTACATATTCACCAACAGTGTATTCCAAATATTGTACAAAACATCGACGATGTCCCATATTGTACAAGCTGTAGAATATTCCACATACCACACGAAGTACAGAATATTCTGAATATTCCACATATAACATGAAGTACAGAATATTCTGAATATCCTACGTAACCCAGTCTTCGGGAACGGCTCACCAATTACGTTTCACAATCTTTTAAATTTCTCTTAGAGATACATTCACACTTGACCTTCACTAAGTTCAGTCTTTACAACCTCCCACTGAGGTCACTGCCCACTGAGGTCACTGCCTATGACCTTTTCCCCATCTACTCCCCACTTGACCTCCCTCCGTCAAAGTCAGGAGCGGTGACCTTTACCCGTGTCCACTTGGTTGTATAAATGCTTCAGTTGTGGGTCAATAATTGCTCTCACCTGTGAGTAGACACGAGCCCTCTGACATCCCACCCACCTTGCCCCCTGGGACGTCAGGTGACATCCCATTGTCCCCTATGGGACATCATCAGGTATCCCAGTCTGACTATGGAACGTCAGATGTGCGTCTTCGTTTAAGCCTGGGACGTCTTGAGACATTCCATGTACCCCCCCCTGGGACGTCAGGTGACATCCCATATACACCCCCCTGGGACATCATCAAACATCCCAGCTTGTCTTGGGGACGTCCGAGTGTAACTCGAGGGAAGCATCAAGTGTGTGGGTACCATCACAGTCTGCCTGTGTGTGTGGTGGTGATGGGTGTGGAGTAGTGTGTGTGTCTCGTGGTGGACACTTGAGTGTGTGTTGGGTGAGAGTGGCTCCAGATAGCCTTAGCCGCCTCCTCCTCCTCCTCCTCCTCCTCCGCCTCCTCTTCCTCTTCCTCCTCCTCTTCCTCCGTCACGTCCAAGACCCCAACATATGATTCATCTGTTGGCCCCAGACCACAAGACACGCACCTCAAACCACATGATCCACCTGTTAGCCAAACCCCAAGACACGCATCTCAAACCACATGATCCACCTGTTAGCCAAACCCCAAGACACGCATCTCAAACCACATGATCCACCTGTTGGCCAAACCCCAAGACACGCATCTCAAACCACATGATCCACCTGTTAGCCAAACCCCAAGACACGCATCTCAAACCACATGATCCACCTGTTAGCCAAACCCCAAGACACGCATCTCAAACCACATGATCCACCTGTTAGCCAAACCCCAAGACACGCATCTCAAACCACATGATCCACCTGTTAGCCAAACCCCAAGACACGCATCTCAAACCACATGATCCACCTGTTAGCCAAACCCCAAGACACGCATCTCAAACCACATGATCCACCTGTTAGCCAAACCCCAAGACACGCATCTCAAACCACATGATCCACCTGTTAGCCAAACCCCAAGACACGCATCTCAAACCACATGATCCACCTGTTAGCCAAACCCCAAGACACGCATCTCAAACCACATGATCCACCTGTTAGCCAAACCCCAAGACACGCATCTCAAACCACATGATCCACCTGTTAGCCAAACCCCAAGACACGCATCTCAAACCACATGATCCACCTGTTAGCCAAACCCCAAGACACGCATCTCAAACCACATGATCCACCTGTTAGCCAAACCCCAAGACACGCATCTCAAACCACATGATCCACCTGTTAGCCAAACCCCAAGACACGCATCTCAAACCACATGATCCACCTGTTAGCCAAACCCCAAGACACGCATCTCAAACCACATGATCCACCTGTTAGCCAAACCCCAAGACACGCATCTCAAACCACATGATCCACCTGTTAGCCAAACCCCAAGACACGCATCTCAAACCACATGATCCACCTGTTAGCCAAACCCCAAGACACGCATCTCAAACCACATGATCCACCTGTTAGCCAAACCCCAAGACACGCATCTCAAACCACATGATCCACCTGTTAGCCAAACCCCAAGACACGCATCTCAAACCACATGATCCACCTGTTAGCCAAACCCCAAGACACGCATCTCAAACCACATGATCCACCTGTTAGCCAAACCCCAAGACACGCATCTCAAACCACATGATCCACCTGTTAGCCAAACCCCAAGACACGCATCTCAAACCACATGATCCACCTGTTAGCCAAACCCCAAGACACGCATCTCAAACCACATGATCCACCTGTTAGCCAAACCCCAAGACACGCATCTCAAACCACATGATCCACCTGTTAGCCAAACCCCAAGACACGCATCTCAAACCACATGATCCACCTGTTAGCCAAACCCCAAGACACGCATCTCAAACCACATGATCCACCTGTTAGCCAAACCCCAAGACACGCATCTCAAACCACATGATCCACCTGTTAGCCAAACCCCAAGACACGCATCTCAAACCACATGATCCACCTGTTAGCCAAACCCCAAGACACGCATCTCAAACCACATGATCCACCTGTTAGCCAAACCCCAAGACACGCATCTCAAACCACATGATCCACCTGTTAGCCAAACCCCAAGACACGCATCTCAAACCACATGATCCACCTGTTAGCCAAACCCCAAGACACGCATCTCAAACCACATGATCCACCTGTTAGCCAAACCCCAAGACACGCATCTCAAACCACATGATCCACCTGTTAGCCAAACCCCAAGACACGCATCTCAAACCACATGATCCACCTGTTAGCCAAACCCCAAGACACGCATCTCAAACCACATGATCCACCTGTTAGCCAAACCCCAAGACACGCATCTCAAACCACATGATCCACCTGTTAGCCAAACCCCAAGACACGCATCTCAAACCACATGATCCACCTGTTAGCCAAACCCCAAGACACGCATCTCAAACCACATGATCCACCTGTTAGCCAAACCCCAAGACACGCATCTCAAACCACATGATCCACCTGTTAGCCAAACCCCAAGACACGCATCTCAAACCACATGATCCACCTGTTAGCCAAACCCCAAGACACGCATCTCAAACCACATGATCCACCTGTTAGCCAAACCCCAAGACACGCATCTCAAACCACATGATCCACCTGTTAGCCAAACCCCAAGACACGCATCTCAAACCACATGATCCACCTGTTAGCCAAACCCCAAGACACGCATCTCAAACCACATGATCCACCTGTTAGCCAAACCCCAAGACACGCATCTCAAACCACATGATCCACCTGTTAGCCAAACCCCAAGACACGCATCTCAAACCACATGATCCACCTGTTAGCCAAACCCCAAGACACGCATCTCAAACCACATGATCCACCTGTTAGCCAAACCCCAAGACACGCATCTCAAACCACATGATCCACCTGTTAGCCAAACCCCAAGACACGCATCTCAAACCACATGATCCACCTGTTAGCCAAACCCCAAGACACGCATCTCAAACCACATGATCCACCTGTTAGCCAAACCCCAAGACACGCATCTCAAACCACATGATCCACCTGTTAGCCAAACCCCAAGACACGCATCTCAAACCACATGATCCACCTGTTAGCCAAACCCCAAGACACGCATCTCAAACCACATGATCCACCTGTTAGCCAAACCCCAAGACACGCATCTCAAACCACATGATCCACCTGTTAGCCAAACCCCAAGACACGCATCTCAAACCACATGATCCACCTGTTAGCCAAACCCCAAGACACGCATCTCAAACCACATGATCCACCTGTTAGCCAAACCCCAAGACACGCATCTCAAACCACATGATCCACCTGTTAGCCAAACCCCAAGACACGCATCTCAAACCACATGATCCACCTGTTAGCCAAACCCCAAGACACGCATCTCAAACCACATGATCCACCTGTTAGCCAAACCCCAAGACACGCATCTCAAACCACATGATCCACCTGTTAGCCAAACCCCAAGACACGCATCTCAAACCACATGATCCACCTGTTAGCCAAACCCCAAGACACGCATCTCAAACCACATGATCCACCTGTTAGCCAAACCCCAAGACACGCATCTCAAACCACATGATCCACCTGTTAGCCAAACCCCAAGACACGCATCTCAAACCACATGATCCACCTGTTAGCCAAACCCCAAGACACGCATCTCAAACCACATGATCCACCTGTTAGCCAAACCCCAAGACACGCATCTCAAACCACATGATCCACCTGTTAGCCAAACCCCAAGACACGCATCTCAAACCACATGATCCACCTGTTAGCCAAACCCCAAGACACGCATCTCAAACCACATGATCCACCTGTTAGCCAAACCCCAAGACACGCATCTCAAACCACATGATCCACCTGTTAGCCAAACCCCAAGACACGCATCTCAAACCACATGATCCACCTGTTAGCCAAACCCCAAGACACGCATCTCAAACCACATGATCCACCTGTTAGCCAAACCCCAAGACACGCATCTCAAACCACATGATCCACCTGTTAGCCAAACCCCAAGACACGCATCTCAAACCACATGATCCACCTGTTAGCCAAACCCCAAGACACGCATCTCAAACCACATGATCCACCTGTTAGCCAAACCCCAAGACACGCATAGTCTGTAATGCCTCGAAAGTATAGTCTGTAATGCCTCGAAACTATGGTCTATGACGCCTCGAAACTATGGTCTATAATGCTTCGAGGCTATGGTCTATAATGCCTCGAGGCTATGGTCTATAATGTCTCGAAACTATGGTCTATAATGCCTCGAGCCTATGGTCTATAATGCCTCGAGCCTATGGTCTATAATGTCTTGAAACTATGGTCTATAATGCCTCGAACCTATGGTCTATAATGTCTCGAACCTATGGTCTATAATGCCTCGAACCTACGGTCTATAATGCTTGGAAAAGGTTAAATGACACCTGTTTGTTGGAATCAGATATCACAGATCAGAGCTATGTCACACCTTCCAATATCCTCCCCCTTCCTCCAACACTTCCTCGTTCTCTCCAACACCCCCTGGTTCACCCTTCAACTCTCCCTCCCTCCCTCCAACGCACGCCATTCACCCGGGCCACACTCCAAAACCCCCCCCTCATGATTTATGCTCTGTGCAGCTAACAAGGCAAAGATGGGCGGGGAACTCCTCCTTCTCCTCCTGCCTTGCATGGCATAGTGTGGCACAGAAGAGCCAACGGTATTGATGAGGTGGGTAAATGGCAGGGTCAAAGCCAGGCTTACTAGGGGAGAGAGAGAGAGAGAGAGAGAGAGAGAGAGAGAGAGAGAGAGAGAGAGAGAGAGAGAGAGAGAATGTATGTCCCTGACACCATTCTTTCGGGAGCAATGATGATATGATAAAACGGTGACAAGTAATCGAGTCGACGTGTTTCTTTTTCCCTTTTCTTTTTTTCCTTCAGAATCCTACATCTAATTTGAGATTTCTTTGTTGACACCGTCAGAAATATATCATTAAGAACCCGGCACGTGATGATGGGATGCAGCTTTAAACTCTGCGAATATATATGTATCATCTATTCATTTATTTATTTGCTTTGTCGCTGTCTCCCGCGTTAGCGAGGTAGCGCAAGGAAACAGACGAGAGAAATGGCCCAACCCACCCACATACACATGTATATACATACACGTCCACACTCGCAAATATACATACCTACATATCTCAACGTATTCATATATATACACACAGACATATACATATATACACATGTACATAATTCATAGTGTCTGCCTTTATTCATTCCCGTCGCCACCTCGCCACACATGAAATAACAACCCCCTCCCTCTTCATGTGTGCGAGGTATATATATATATATATGTATATATATATATTTTCCCTGGGGATAGGAGAGAAAGAATACTTCCCACGTATTCCCTGCGTGTCGTAGAAGGCGACTAAAAGGGGAGGGAGCGGGGGGCTGGAAATCCTCCCTCTCGTTTTTTTTAACTTTCCAAAAGAAGGGACAGAGAATTGGGCCAGGTGAGGGTATTCCCTCAAAGGCCCAGTCCTCTGTTGTTAACGCTACCTCGCTAACGCGGGAAATGGCGAATAGTTAAAAATATATATATATATATATATATATATATATATATATATATATATATATATATATATATATATATAATGATAAACATCAAATGTATTTCATGACGATTATTCCATGAGTACATTCTTTTGTTACTACCTCTCTCTTGTGAAAGCTATTGTGGGGGTGGGGGTTTAGTGATGGTTAATCATATTGCTTTTATGTAAATTGTGACGAGTCGGGATGATTTTTGAATTTACAGTATTACTGTGTCGGGGGAGGAGAGACTGAGAATCATTTATAGAATATCATTTTTCATAATGTTTCCTCTGTGTTTCAGTCCCTCGTTGGATTACATTTCCTACTGTACCGCTAAACCTGACTGTAACCTTGTTAGGTTACGGTGAAACCTGCAGAGATCGAGGCAATAAGGTTGATAGTTAAGGTAATGAGCTTGATAGTTAAGATGATGATCTTGATAGTTAAGATGATGATCTTGATAGTTAAGATAATGAGCTTGATATTTAAGATAATGAGCTTGATATTTAAGATAATGAGCTTGATAGTTAAGATAATGACCTTGATAGTTAAGATAATGACCTTGATAGTTAAGATAATGACCTTGATAGTTAAGATAATGACCTTGATAGTTAAGATAAACTTGACATTAAAGATAACGAGCTTGATAGTTAAAATGATAAGCCTGATCGTTAAGATAATAAAGCTTGATCGTTAAGAAAATAAAGCTTGATAGTGAAGATAATAAAGCTTGATAGTGAAGATATTTCTATCTCGAAATTATTGATATTAGTTTCATTTGGTCAAGTATAGATTCCTGCTGGTGTATGGGTCGACTCATGTCGTGGTATGAGGCTTTCTACATACACACTGTACTTATCCTGTGGCCAGAGATCCACCTCAGAAGGATTATAGAGACAAACTTTCTGTTGGTTAATGTTAGAAATCCACTTCGAGAACAATGGAGGAATCCTGTTTCAATTTGTTACAAATAATACGTTTCATAAGTTCATCTGAGTTTTGGAGGACCTTAGATCCTGGGACCCTCCCAGGACCCTCCTGTGTCCCAGGACTTGATATATATATATTTCACAAGAACAAATTCCCTCAAGTGCAGGACGTGACTGGCCATGAGCATCATCCATCAGCCAGTCACACACTGGCCATCTTCCTACCCCTTGGTCGTCTGGTGGTTTGACCAGGAGAGATAACCACATGACCTGACCTGACCTGCCAGTGTCCGCGGCCCGCCTCTCACAGCGTCCAGGGACATCACAATAAAAGATTCCGAGTCTTGTAAACACAGTCTCAGGACGACCAGACTGGACGACAAGGCTGTCTTGCCAGGGACCCATTAGGATAACGAGTGGCGGATCTCTGACATGACCATACGTCCGGAGTGACTCAGTTTTAAGCTCTGGGGCCTGCAGCTTAGCCTTCGTCAGGTGGTGTGCTCAAAATGCTACTCGCATTCATCTTATGGTTTGTGAGTTGATATGATGGAAGGGTTCTGGTGTGACGGTAGATGACAGTTAAAAAGACCAGCCTAGGTCATAATATTTACTCTCTCTCTCACACACACACACACACACACACACACACACATGTATATACATATGTGTTTGTGTGTGTGTGTGTGTGTGTGTGTGGTTTTGGTGCCATTATACACGACAGCTAGAGAATGTACGAAAGCGTACGCTGCCTTTCTTCGCCTGTTCCCGGCGCTACGCCGCTGACTCGGGAAACGGCGATCATGTACCTGTGGCGTATGGTGGCGTTACAGTGCATTGGATTATAGTGAGCTGTACTGCCTTAAGAGGCTTCTAAGTGAGGTCTAGCAACATTAAGTAGTTCGTCGTGAGTACTTTATAGAGGGACCCCTATCACCACACGTACCTCTATAGCGAAATACGTAGCTTATAACGAACTACACAGTTTCGTAATACACCACATAAATCTCTTTTTTTTCTAGATAAAATAAAGATGATTCTATACAGAATTGGCATCGTAAAAATAATCATAATTTTCGTTCTGAGTTTCTCACAAGGCATGTGAACACGCACGACGCTCAAAACCACGTAAGATTGCTCCTTAAAGTATAACTAGATATAACTTGGTCACGCTCTCTCCTTCAGAGGTGCTTACGTCAGAGAATAACACACACACACATACACATGACTGCGGCCCCAGACATAAACAGCAATGAAACGCAGAGCCTGATTTTCCAATGCCTTTTGCTTCGGCTGCGTCTCAGAGAACTGTTGTTTTAAGGTATCGAAACCCTTTTGAATCACTTGAGGTTTCGTCGAACTTGATAGCTATAGATATTCTAGATCCTCTATTTTATGCTCTGTCCCAGGCTTGACAGGGGAAGGTGTTTTCAATGGAGAAATAGTGTTCAGTTGAGGCCATAAAGTTACAGATGTTTATTCATAACTTAGTTACAAAAAGTATGTCTTAGACGCCCATTGTCTCTGTGTCGCCTTCGAAACCCCAGGACAGTGGTTCGAGGCCCTATTGAGAAAGGAAACACCATGACAAGCTGATGGATTTCAGTGCAAAGCTTACACTTAAATTCTAAGAAGTGATTAACTTTGCAATGTGAGAACACTCTTAGTTTGCTTTGGTTAGGTCAGAGGTTTGCCCAGGTTAGGCTAGGCTAAGTTAGGGTTACCTAGTGTAAGTTAGGTTAAGTAAGCCTAAATAGAAATGAAACTAAAATTAGACTATCGTACCGTGATCTACTAATTACTGTTTCTAAATCATCAACTTCTTCTCCCTGAATTTCGCTGATACTAGCACACACCCACCTGGCTTTTGCCCTCTTTTTCAACCCCTGCACCTTCCTTTTGATCTCCTACCGCTGTCTCTGTTAGGTCTCCCAATCAGTCGTGCTTCTTCCCTATAAGTACCGCCCATATGCCTCTTCTCTTTCACTAGCAACTTTACTTCATCATCCCACCAATCGCTTCCTCTTCTTACCAACCACCCTTCCCACCCTCGCATGTTATGCACTTCTCTCGCACACGCCAACACAGCTTACTTAAACACCTTCAATTCGTTTACTCTCACCTTTTGCCATTCTATGCTTAATCTCTCCAGGTATTTCCTCTCACAAGTCTCGTTTTCCAAGCTCACTTACTCTCACCACTCTCTTCTGCCTCATAAAATTTTCTCTTTTCCAAAAACCTCTACGATTCTGAACCCTCGCCTCCACAAGGTAATGGTCAAACATCCCACCAGTTGTCCATCTCAGCACATTCACATCCAAGAGTCTCTCTTTTACACCCCTGTCAATTGGCATGTAATCAACTAATGCCCACTGACCATCTTTTTCTATTCACCCACTTATATCTATGTATTTTCCTCTTTTCAAATCAGGTACTGCCAGTCATCAGCCGTTTTCAGCACACAACTCCACTAGCCATTCATTATTTCTATTCACCTCAGTAGATAACCCATGCCTCCCAATTATACCCTCAACTGCCACATGACTCACTTTCGTATTCGAATCACCCATCACCAATACCTGGTCTTTTGCATCAAAACTGCTGACATACTCACTCACAACAATCGCCCCTCATCATCATAATTCTTCTCACAACCAGGTGCATTAGCTCTAATAATCACTCATCTAGTAATGCACTTTCATTTCTACCCACAACAATCTGGAGCCCACTTTCTTACATATCCTTGAACACAGTTCCACAACTGCTGCTTCAGCAGCCGTGCTACCCTTTCCTTAGCTTTTCTCCTCTTACTAACCCCTGACTTTACTCCTTCGACATTCTAAAGCCATTCTAACCTCCTTACCCTTGAGCTTAGTTCCACTCAGAGCCAGAACATGAAACAGCCTGCTTGACCTCTTTCTCGGCTCTCTCCTGTGTTCCGTCTTTTAAGAAGGGGAGGGTTTCCAGCCCTCCACTCCCGTCCCCCTAAGTCGCCTTCGATGATAGGAAGAAAATAAGTGAGTAGTAGTCTTTCTCCCTTAATCACAGAGATAATACACGTGTGTGTGTGTGTGTGTGTAAACCAACAGAGTTGGAGGATTCGTGTGTGTGTGTGTGTGAGTGTGTGTGTGTGTGTGTGGTTTACTTGAGTCTGGGAGGACACACAATCACCAGGAAGCTTCCTCCCTTGGTTTACATGAAGCGGCGTGGGTACCGCAGGTGCTGGTGAGGCAGTTCAAGTGGCGGGTGAGTGGAGCCGTTATGTACCGTGGTGGACTGAGTGTGGCCAATGGACTGAGTGTGGCCAATGGCATCAGGTGAGGAGGTCCTTCTGAGGGGATGAGTGGCCCTCACGCGGGGCAGTAAGGAACCGGGATGTGACCAAGAAGTGCAACCTGTTGGGTCATAGTGATGCTATGCGTGTGTCTGGGAGGATGGTATGTGTATAGGACCATATATATATATATATATATATATATATATATATATATATATATATATATATATATACATTAGTTTGTGTAAATCTGTAAGTTTGATTTCTGGTCATGCTGTGATAACTGTCGTACACAGACTAGGACAATCGTTAATGATGCGTAGAGAGAGAGAGAGAGAGAGAGAGAGAGAGAGAGAGAGAGAGAGAGAGAGAGAGAGAGAGAGAGAGAGAGAGAGAGAGAGAGAGAGAGGAGCCAGAGTTTTGTACATTATCTATCTGTTCTGAAAACCTCCTGTGAGTGTGTGTGTGTGCGTGTGTGTGTCTGTGTGGTTGCAGATAGGAAGCGGTGACCTGATTTACATATTTAATCCTCGAAGCTGAACCTTCATATTTCATTCTCAAAAAGAATGAAAAAAAAGGAAAAAAAAAATGTCATATCTCCCACAAGGCTCATAATTCAGCATAACTCCACACTATCTATCCCTTCCCACACCACACACACACACACAGCACCCCCACCCCCTCCTCCCTTCGTGTTGTGGTTAGGTTACTGACCATGAGTCAGAGCGCACCTTGGACGGGCATGGGTTCGAACCCTGGGCGCGGTAGTCGACCCACATCCAACCCAGGTGTTCGTCTCCCTACCCCTAGCCCCCCCCCCCCCCCTCTCGAGGCTGGACGACGATACAAAGGGAACGTAGCTTAATATATATATATATATATATATATATATATATATATATATATATATATATATATATATATATATATATATAGGGTGCAGGAACACGTAACTGAACGCCAGCAGGCCATGTATAAGTGAGAGACAGAGAGAGGGCGGACAGACAGAGCCGCCTGGGTTAAAGGAGTGAAACCTGACAGCCACTGAAGTGTGTGTGTGTGTGAGAGAGAGAGAGAGAGAGAGAGAGAGAGAGAGAGAGAGAGAGAGAGAGAGAGAGAGAGAGAGAGAGAGAGAGAGAGAGAGAGAGGAGTCTTTTGACGGGTCAGTGAAGGTGTCGTGGTGGCGCTGGTTGTGGTTGTAATGGATGGGGCTAGTTGTGGTTGTAGTGGATGGGGCTGGTTGTGGTTGTAGAGGATGGGGCTGGTTGTGGTTGTAGTGGATGGGGCTGGTTGTGGTTGTAGAGGATGGGGCTGGTTGTGGTTGTAATGGATGGGGCTGGTTGTGGTTGTAATGGATGGGGCTGGTTGTGGTTGTAGTGGATGGGGCTGGTTGTGGTTGTAGTGGATGGGGCTGGTTGTGGTTGTAGTGGATGGGGCTGGTTGTGGTTGTAGTGGATGGGGCTGGTTGTGGTTGTAGTGGATGGGGCTGGTTGTGGTTGTAATGGATGGGGCTGGTTGTGGTTGTAGAGGATGGGGCTGGTTGTGGTTGTAGTGGATGGCGCTGGTTGTGGTTGTGCTACAGTCACGAAGTTGTTGTACTGTTGATGTCCTTGTTGTGGAAACATCGCTCCCCCCCCCACCCCCTTCGGTGCAATACAGTGTTAAATCGCCACGACCTTCGATCTCAGTCCCTCTCTCGACCAATACCACATGACCCCCTTCGACCCCCACAGCATCCACAACAACCACCCACCCCCACACACACTGGACTACATCATCCCACAGCCCACGTTTTGGCTGGCCATTACCTCATAAAATCCAGTTAGCCTCATAGATCATCAAAAATTCTGACACTCTGACATCACAATGGTCCAAAAATACTTCGATTTATCAGCTGAAATGTTAATCAGTATTTTACATGTGAAGGATTCAAACACACACACACACACACACACACACACACACACACACGCCCCAGGCAATGATGAACCAGTTCTGGCGGGGAATTAGTGTTATGGCTACGGGAATACCGCATCTGTGGCCCGAGTCGTCAATTGGGGATGGCGTCCTATTGCCCCGAGACATCAGGGTTCCAAAGGGCTTGTATATACGCCTTTATGGCAGCTTCTGCTTCTTGGCTGGGGCACAGAGAGAGCAATAGACGGTTCTTCACTCTGTGTCGCACAATAGATCAATAGACCATCCACATCTCGTTTTCTGTGTTGGTAATACACACACACACACACACACATCTCGTTTTCTCTCTGTGGAATAAAAGTGGAACGTAAATCTAGCATCTCGTTTTCTATATAAGTAAAATAAAAAGTGTTGGTAACACAAGAAAACACAAACACACACACACACACACACACACATCTCGTTTTCTCTCGGCGAAATACCACGGAAACGTTTTCTATCCGGGTTGGAAAATAAATATATATATATTAAAGGGGAGACATTTCTATGAATGCCCCCAAAAAACATTTCGAGACTGTATTGATGATTCATTCATTGCCGCACAATGACGACCCATTACCGTCAACTTTCTATGAATATTAACAGCATGACTGACTCCCCTCCCTCCCCATCACCCCATTACCCCCATCCCCTCACCAACCCCAACCCCCCCATACTAGGGGGGCCCCAGAATTTCAATTTCATTACATTAAGAGATGAATACATCATCGTCACACCTAAACCCCCCCCCCCCCCCCCCCCCCACACACACACACACACACACACCCACCCGCCAAATACCCTCCCAATCTGATGGCTTTTTGCTGCCTCCCTTATCACAGTGGGGGGAAGGGGGGGGGGAGGGGAGGGGGGGACCTCATCTCTTCCTCCTCCTCTCTAATCTACCCATGAGGATCCAATTTGTCTACCCCTCCCCTCATCTACCCACTGTCATCCTATTTTGCTGGATTATACATCCACAGTGACGACAACTTCGCTCCCTTGCTCCTCCCACTGCGACGCCCGCTCCCACCCTCCTCCACCCACTGTGAACCCATTCCCACCCTCCCCCCACCGAGGTGGACACATCACCCACCCTCCTCTACCCACTGTGAATCCATTCCCACCCTTCTACACCCACTGTGAACACATTCCCAGCCACTGCGAGCCCATTCCCACCTTCCTCCACCCACTGTGAACCCATTGCCACCCTCCCCTACCCACTGTGAAACCATTCCCACCCTCCCCTACCCACTGTGAAACCATTCCCACCCTCCCCTACCCACTGTGAAACCATTCCCACCCTTCTCTACCCACTGTGAAACCATTCCCAATCTCCTCCACCCACTGTGAAACCATTCCCATCCTCCTCCAGCCACTGTGAAACCATTCCCATCCTCCTCCAGCCACTGTGAACCCATTGCCACCCTCCTCCACCCACTGTGAACCCATTCCCACCCTCCTCCACCCACTGTGAACACAGCTGCATTGTCTCATCCCCCCTCCACAGTGTTTAGCCCCGGTGGTCAGGTTTCCACTCCAACAATCCACACACACACACACACACACACACACACACACGTGAGAGTGGAGAGTGTCCAGCGTGTGTGGTGAGTGTGAGGTTGCCATGAGTATCAGCAGTGGGGTCTGGTGAACATGCCATGAGGATGAGAAATGAGGAGAATGAGGTGAGGTCGTCCCGCCATTGTTCCTCCCTCATATTCATGGTGTATTTATTGACACACACACACACACACTCACACACACACACACACATATTGTTTACCTCAGGTCGTGGAAGCCACAGCTCTTCCTCATACAATGAGGGTCTACCTCATATGAGGGACTTGCCGGATGTTAAGTATTTCCCCGTCACTTATATAATAAAGTGTGGGACACAACACCCTCAAGTAATTAAGTGACAGGCACTTTTCCCCTCACTTATATTCATAGTGAAGCTAATCTATAAGTCGGATCATACTCAGGAGTTTTACTCACTCAAGATGGATAAATGAGTACGTGCTTAATATGAATAATGAATGAGTACGTGCTTAATATGAATAATGAATGAGTACGTGTTTAATATGAATAAAAGGTGAGATGAATTTTCCATTTAATTCTTCACGTAATTCATCTATGATTATCTGCCTGCGTACGACTGCTATAAAACCCTGTTCGTGTTCACGTAATTCATCAAATTATAAATGCTTGTCCTTACTCCCTTAACCCCCTTTGTGTTCGCTCCACCACACAGAGGGGAAGTAATTAAGGAAAAAGTTAATAAATAAAAGATAATACAACAATTATTCCTAAAAAAAATATATGAAATTATTTTCACTCGGGCGACTGGAGATAATTGTACTGTTGTTCATTTCTATCCACAACACCACAATGTTGACGCCACAGCTTACGCCAGGTAACCACTGCTCGGCCATTCCCTTCCCCCCCTCCGCTCCCCCAGAGGAGAGGATGAACAGCAGGGCTGGCTGTGGTCCACTTGCCCTGTTAGGGGCTCGAACACGGTCACGTGTGTACCGTGTGTGTGTGTGCGTGTGTGTGTGTGTGTAAGGGGATGAACAGCAGGGCTCGCTGTGGTCCAGCTGCCCTGTCCAGGGCTCGAACCTGGGCACTTTGTACAGTCAAGTCGCACCGCTAACCACTCTGCTACAGTGTGTGTGAGTGTGTGAAGGAGATGAACAGCATAGAAGGTGAAGATGAATTAGACAGAATCGACAACGGTTCTGTTGTATCCCCATCCCGTTGACAACGGTAGTTTTTATCCTCCGTTGATAACAGTAGTTTTTATCCCCCGAAGGTACAGATCTGGTCACGCAACAGAAACACTGGGCAAAGAAATGCTTGCTTTGGAAATAGAGAGAGAATACGTGAGTGTGGCACAGAGGAGAGAGAGAGAGAGAGAGAGAGAGAGAGAGAGAGAGAGAGAGAGAGAGAGAGAATCCCAGGGGGGTAAATTCCTCCCCCCCCCTTCCCCTGTGCCGCTGGATGAATGACGTATACATGTATAATACTGCTGCATGAAAGACGTATACACGCGTTTTTAATATAGTTTTTAAGATGACTCAGATTTGCAAAAAACCTGTCTATCGCTGACTCGATCGCTCCTCCAGGGTCAAAAACCTGTCTATCGCCGACTCGATCGCTCCTCTAGGGTCAAAAAGGACGGAGTTCGTATGTACATTCGTCGCTACAATCACTCATATCCATTCAGAATGAAATGGTCTTTCCCCGGTACATTACCTCAGTGATGTAAGTACATATAGACCACTTTTGGTTCGACACGCCTATATACATTAGCCCATATACATCAGCAATCATGGACAAAGTCTTGTATAACCTGAGTTTATATACATTAGGAGTCAGACACAGTTTTGTATGAACTGAGCCTATATACATCAGTAGGGAGCCTATATACATCAATAGACACAAACCTGAGCCTATATACATCAGCAGGCACAGACCTGGGCCTATATACACCAGCAATCACAAATCTGAGCCTATATACATCAGCAATCACAGACCTGAGCCTATATACATGAGCAGACACAGACCTGAGCTTATATACATCAGCAGGCACAAACCTGAGGCTATATACATCAGCAATCACAAACCTGAGCCTATATACATCAGCATTCACAAACCTGAGCCTATATACATCAGCATTCACAAACCTGAGCCTATATACATCAGCAGACACAGACCTGAGGCTATATACATTAGCAATCACAGACCTGAGCCTATATACATCAGCAGACAGACCTGAGCCTATATACATCAGCAGACACAGACCTGAGGCTATATACATTAGCAATCACAGACCTGAGCTTATATACATCAGCAATCACATACCTGAACCTATATACATCAGCAGGCACAAACCTGAGCCTATATACATCAACCGTAATACACAATTAAGTGGAAAATCCACAGATATACGAAGCTTGTTAACATGTTGTTTACCTAACCATCTGGACCTGTGTGGACAATACTGTTTTCAGGATCCACTATAGTGTACAACAAATGTTGGGATCAGAGCAACAAATGTTGGGATCAGAACCCCAAAGGTTGGGATCAGAACCCCAAAGGTTGGGATCAGAACCTGTGCGAATGATTTTCATTTCAGACTGAGTTGGATCTGTTACCAGCTAGCCCCACACACACACACACACACACACACACACATATACCTCGCTCTCTATACTGTGCTGTGGGATCAGACGAACATATCTTAAGCCAAGAACTCAATGGAGCGGATGGAAACCCGCCCTCCTTCTTTGTCTCTCCTCCTGTATTTGGTACCTGTGGCTCGAGTTGAGGCTGTGCCCACGTAGATACGTGGGGAGAACTCAAGGAACGTCATCCCATGTAGATACATGGAGGATAAGGCTTCAGCATCAATGGAGCAGATAGCTGAGGGACAGTACATGGGAATGACAGATGACACAAGACCTGATGGTCTATGACCAGGTTATCTGCTGGAGGACAGTACATGGGAAAGACAGATAACACAAGACCTGATGGTCTATGACGAGGTAATCTGCTGGAGGACAGTACATGGAGAAGCCAGTATGTGGGTATGGCCAATATGTGGGTATGGTATCATTTCGGTCCTTATAAAGTTCTTAAACCTACGTGTAGATTCTTGGAACTCCCTAACGTATTACTTCGACGCTACGTTACGTCTATTGCGTAGCGGTCAGTTCACCCTGTGTCACACAGGCAAAACCACCCCACCAGGTCTGTGTTTGTGGGGAGAGTGTGTGAAACCGCCATATTCGTCCACTGGGAAAAAGAGGATCTCAAAAATGGAGTTTCTTTCCCATGAAAAATCATTCATTTGTTATGCATCAAAGGAATTTCTTCGGATCTTCGGTGGGAGGAGGACCCAGAGATTCGCTTCGCCTTCATCCAAATACAATTACAGCGCAAATGGTGTTAAGTGCATACAAAAGAGATTAAATTTTCTTCTCCAGGTGGAAAGACATTAGCATCAGTCTGCTCCCAATATCATTAGTGTGGCAGTGGTTTCAACTCCATATACACACACGGACCGAGGATCATATATACACACACGAACCGAGGATCTCCATATATTCACATGGACCGAGGATCATATGTAAACACGAACTGAGGATCTCCATATATTCACATGGACCGAGGATCATATGTACACACGGACCGAGGATCTCCATATATTCACATGGACCGAGGATCATATGTAAACACGAACCAAGGATCTCCATATATTCACATGGACTGAGGATCATATGTACACACGGACCGAGGATCTCCATATATTCACATGGACCGAGGATCATATGTAAACACGAACCAAGGTTCTCCATATATTCACATGGACTGAGGATCCTATGTACACACGGACCGAGGATCTCCATATATTCACATGGACCGAGGATCATATGTAAACACGAGCCAAGGATCTCCATATATTCACACGGACCGAGGATCCAATGTAAACACGAGCCGAGGATCTCCATATATTCACACGGACCGAGGATCTCCATACACACACACACACACACACACACACACACGGACAGATGATCCCCGATCCATGAACTACATTTGATGGGTTTTCCAGCACCGTTCGTCGCCACAGACATTTCCAGACAAACGTCCAGGCTTCGAGACGCATCTTGACAAATGTTGGAAACATTACTGTCTGCTCTGGCGCGATCATTCACCGAAAATTGAAAGGTCTTTCGACGTTATTTGTACGTGGGGGGGGGGGGGGGATAACCTGTTTTAAAACGGGGAAACATCATGTCTTAAGAGATGTTGCAGATGCGTTGCCAGAGGATTTCTACCAAATGGGTTCATCTCGTGCAGTTGGGCATGTCCCCTTAACAAGTCTCTGGGTCTGCGATGAATCACTATATATAAAGAGAGATAGATAGATATATAGATAGATAGATAGGTGAAGAGAGAGATAGATAGATAGATAGAGACATAGATAGATAGATAGGATAGGTGAATTGATATAGATAGATAGATAGATAGATAGACAGAGAGATATATAGATAGATACTGTGAATGGGATGGCCTTGATTAGTGCCTCAGCTGCCCGTGTCGTCTCAGCTAACACGGGGGAAAAAAAAGAAAAGTTGCTGTCGCCACCAGATCTCTCTCTCTCTCTCTCTCTCTCTCTCTCTCTCTCTCTCTCTCTCTCTCTCTCTCTCTCTCTCTCTCTCTCAACTTTTTAAGTGCAGCAGAAACCGAGGCGTGTGAGTCCCTCGCGAACTGGGCGAGCGGCGGAGGGGGACTGGCTGAGAGAGAGACGAGAGAGAGAGACGAGAGAGAGTGAGCAAAGGTGGGCACAGCTCACCCACACTTCTATCCACCACCACCACCACCTCACCCACTCCACCTCCCGGCAAAACCCCGGGTTTACCTCAAGTGTTTACGGCTCTGAAAAGAGAGAGAGACGTATATCGTACGTAAGTGAAGCCATCAAGACCACTCCATCATCATCTCTCGATCCCATTACTCACATCTCTTTGTGGGGGGATTTATATCATTAGGGGGATTTATCTTTTTTGGGGGGGATTATTACTACTAAGGGATTTATCTATTCATCACATTTTGTCCATTGGGACACATTGGCAACTAACAAGAGGCTGTGCAGAGACTGGGATAGATTTCCAAAGCTCCGTGACCCTTGAAGGCTGGTATATATATATATATATATATATATATATATATATATATATATATATATATATATATATTCCTACGAGTCCACGGGGAAAATGAAACACGAAAAGTTGCCAAGGGCACTTTCGTGTAATAATCACACTGGACAATCACATGTTTACCAAATGGCGTCCTAGCTTCGTCTCTTCGATGTATATCAACTGACTTATATTTCTCTCTTGTGTCTCCCCTGATGATGTGATTATTACACGAAAGTGCACTTGGGAACCTTTCGCGTTTCATTTTCCCCGTGGACTCATAGGAATATCTTGATCACGCGCAAAATTGTGATCCTTTCCAATATATATATATATATATATATATATATATATATATATATATATATATATATATATGGAGACGATATCTCGCTATACAGATAGATGTGGAGACAGTATCTTACAATATAGAGACGAAAGAACCTATTTTCTACAACAGAGCGTGCCACAACCTCCGCCTTACGAATGTTGTAAATTCGCTATCTTACAGAGGGAGGAAAGCTCCTATAACCACTCTTGTACAACACGGCCGGTTGTGAAAGATCTATCTTACATCTACGAAGCAAAAGGTAATTCAAGAATGGCTGTGTTACAGTGAGGGAACTTCAGGTACCAGGGTCTGTATAGTGAGGGAAGTTGTGGGTCCCTTCCAGACCCCAGGGTCTGTATAGTGAGGGAGGTTGTGAGTCTCTTCCAGACCCCAGGGTCTGTATTGTGAGGGAAGCTGTGGGTGCAGACCCTGGCTGAGGGAGGTCCACAGCGCCAGTGTTGTCATGGTCCTCACTGTTGTGACCCAGAGACCAGGATGTCCCGGCTGGGGATCCAGGCATCCCAGATCTCCACCTGGCGGATCCCACCGTCGTCTCCGTGGTCCCCCCTCTCCCCTCCCCACTGAAGACCATCGTGGTCTCTACCGTGACCCCGGGATTTAGCTGACGGCGTGGCCTGACGCTGCTCACAGAGGCTTATGAGTCTTAACGTAGAACAGGAACACCAAGGGAGAGTGACGAAGAAGACTAGGAGGACCTGAGGAAGACCTTCCCTCTCCTTCATGACCCAAGGAAGAACTTCCTTCTCTCCTTCAGGACCCAAGGAAGACCCTCCCTCTCCTTCAGGATCTGAGAAAGATCTTCCCTCTCCTTCAGGACCCGAGGAAGACCCTCCCTCTCCTTCAGGACCCGAGGAAGTCCCTCCCTCTCCTTCAGGACCCAAGGAAGACCATCCCTCTCCTTCAGGACCCGAGGAAGACCCTCCCTCTCTCCCTCAGGACCCAGGAAAGGTGTGTGCGTGTGTGTCTGTGTGGACCCGTCCCGCTGGAAAGGGGTCGCGGTTTACGACATCGATTTAAGAAGTTCCAGTGCGAGGCTCAGTGTTGTGCCACCTCCCTCGGGAGGTGACAAGAGGAAGAGAGAGAGAGAGAGAGAGAGAGAGAGAGAGAGAGAGAGAGAGAGAGAGAGAGAGAGAGAGAGAGAGAGAGAGAGAGAGAGAGTTAGAGTTAGAGAGAGCTGAAAGCATCATTATCCCGAAAATAAATTCATTTCTTCCACGTCTTCTCGGTATTCACTTCACAGAGCGAGATGTTGGTGATCATCTCGCTCTTCAGACAGAGGCCAGTAAAGTTGACCCAGGGTTGTCGTGAGCGAGATATGAAATATTATTACACCGTCGTGAGACCAGCCAGTGTTTCACACAAGTCCAGCAGGCAACACAAAGTGGTACATTTTGTAACCCAAGAAATGATAGAACATGTCACACCTCATCTCTGAGGCCAAGGCCCTTGTGGGGGGAAGATAGTGCCATCCTGCTAGAGTCTGTGTTAGGACTATAGTCCTTACTGACTTGTGACCCTTCCCTCATATAGTGCCATACTGTTATAGTCTATGATATAGCTATAATCCTTAGTGATATGTGACCCTTCCCTCGTATAGCACCATCCTACTCTAGTCCATTTTATATCATGTCTATAATTCTTATCAGTGTATGATCTTCTTGCACTTACAACCCGTATCTAAAAGAAATAGTTTACGTCACTTTACGTGGTTGGTGTAAACCATTTTCTCCTCATCCACTCACCGTCAGCCTCTTACTCTTGTGAGGGGCAACGAGTCTCATGAATCAAATCTCATTAGAAGCGCACAAGAATGAGGTACCCTGTTGTTCCTCGGGGTCAGACTTTTCATGCAAAGTTTAAAGTTAACATGAACTCAGACTACTCACTATGGAGAGATAACGGCACCGTTTTTTTTTTTTATATCCAGTGGTTCAAGACGTAAACACCTTTTGTATCCAGTGGTTCAAGACTTAAACACCTTTTGTATCCAGTGGTTCAAGACGTAAACATCTTTTGTCCTGGGGTGTGTACATATATTTTGACCTCTTGTCATGGAAGGGGTGCTTACATGATACGTGAAGGTCTTCAGTTAAGAAAGATTAATTCTCTCAGGATGATTATAATCTTTACGGAAGTCTAATCATTAGATTAATCCTCAAGGTCTTCCCCACTGGATCTGTTTTTTCGCCTCCTTGTGAATCACGTAAATGTATTAATCACCTGTGTTGTTGTTGCTGTTCTTTCTTGTGCTTTTGTTAGTAGTCAAGTGTGTGGTTAAGTCGCGGGGGATAGAGAGAGATATAGAGAGAGAGAGAGAGAGAGAGAGAGAGAGAGAGAGAGAGAGAGAGAGAGAGAGAGAGAGAGAGAGAGAGAGAGAGAGAGAGAGAGAGAGAGACCGCGGGGGCGCATATAGAGCCATGCCATTATCTCCCTTACTGAAGTTTGGCGAAGAAGATGAATAAGGCAAACTGCTTTGAGGTACGACCCTCCCTGATGCGTTTAGTCGGCCTTGCGTCACTGTCGTAGGATAGTGATAGACGACGGTGAAAGTGACGTAAGATAGTGACAGACGACGGTGAAAGTGACGTAGGATAGTGACAGACGACAGTGAAAGTGACGTAAGATAGTGACAGACGACAGTGAAAGTGACGTAGGATAGTGACAGACGACGGTGAAAGTGACGTAGGATAGTGACAGACGACGGTGAAAGTGCATAGTGAATGTGATTATTGATCATGCCATTCAATAAAGTCCACTTTTTGCCGGGGGTGATTGACTGATTTACCGGGTTAACGCTCGGTTCTTGGAACGTATCGGTGTCGTATGGTTTACGACACAATACTACGATCTTCTCCTCCCGGCCTACGTCACTAGAACAATGTACTTACTGCAGAAAACATACCATAAAATACCTTACCCCCAGAGCTATAACCTGGCTCTCTCTCTCTCTCTCTCTCTCTCTCTCTCTCTCTCTCTCTCTCTCTCTCTCTCTCTCTCTCTCTCTCTCACACACACACAACACACACACACACGTACGCGACCACTGCAAAAAAAATTAAATATAAATATATATATACATTGCAAATATCTCTAAGTTCCTTTAGTCATTCCCGGCAAAACTCTGAGTATCATACAGAACAAATACAAATAATTCATTCCAGTATTATCATTAGAGGGCATTATCCCCCGGTCACTCCTCGCATATTCGACCATAAGGGGGAGTTTCTCTGATTGTTGTGGGTCCTTGAAGGAAGAGGGCTGTAAACTCCCACATACCAACAGCTAGTCAAACGTTTCCATTTCAAAAATACGACCAAGTGATCATTAGTCTTTCCTTGTGTACGGACATCAAATATATCTTATATTATACAAGTCCTCGTATCATTATATGCGTATATTTCGCTATATATATCTCGCGTGGTAGATCGCGTTCACATCTATAAAGCGAAATAGCCAAGGCTGAGAATTTTTCGTATGTTATTCTCCCATGAATATCTTATATGTATGCTGCTCTCAGAGTAGACTTTCATCATAACTAAACTGGCGCTCGGAGTAGACTTTGATTATCATAACTACAGTGGAGCTCGGGGTAGACTTTATCATAACTACAGTGGCGCTCGGAGTAGACTTTGATTATCATAACTACAGTGGAGCTCGGGGTAGACTTTATCATAACTACAGTGGAGCTCGGGGTAGACTTTATCATAACTACAGTGGCGCTCGGAGTAGACTTTGATTATCATAACTACAGTGGAGCTCGGGGTAGACTTTATCATAACTACAGTGGCGCTCGGAGTAGACTTTGATTATCATAACTACAGTGGAGCTCGGGGCAGACTTTAATCATCATAACTACAGTGGCGCTCAGGGTAGACTTTAATCATCATAACTACAGTGGCGCTCGGAGTAGACTTTGATTATCATAACTACAGTGGCGCTCGGGGCAGACTTTAATCATCATAACTACAGTGACGCTCGGGGTAGACTTTAATTATCATAACTACACAGGCGCTCGGGGTAGACTTTAATTATCATAACTACACTGAAGCACGTAGTTAAGATGCATCAGTAAGAATATATCACCGATATTCTTTATGAGCATTTGTGAAAAATATATATCGGGATCAGAATATATGCTTTCTTGACAATGTCTCTAACGTTCAACTCCCATGAGCACGACGGCACGACCCTTGTGCACGACGGCATGACCCTTGAGCACGACGGTACGAGCACGATGGTACGACCCTTTAGCACGACGATATGACCTTCGAGGGTCGTGCTCAAGGGTCGTACCGTCGTGCTCAAGGGTCGTAACGTAAGACCCGTACAGTGTGTGTGTGTGTGTGTGTGTGTGTGTTTTATTATTTACGATGGCGAGGGGAAGAGAGAGCATTATAAAGCATTATAGGTCTTGTGCACCCGGGCCATAAGCCTCATGACAGCAGAAATGTCACTTGTCTTTATAACGTTTGGTTCCTCAAGACAATACAGGTGTATTACGAAAATCTACGATGAAAATACAGTAAGCCACAAGTATGAGGACAGGGTAACCTGACCAGAGGTACAGGAATGGGAACCCAAGTTGCAAATACCTCAGAGGGGAAAGGTCTCAGAAGCCTTGCCTGGGGGGGGAAGAGAGGGAAAACAAACTTTATAACACATTATAAACTAACTTTTTCATGGGGGGGGAAAATACTTTAGTAGGGGGAGGAGGGAAGAGGAGGAAGAGGGTAGGGGCTGGTAAACGTATCAGAGCTGTGTAGGGGGACTGAACAGAGGGAAGGAGGAGGAGGGAAAAGGAACCCCTGGTTAGAAAGAGGAGTTTCGATGGTTTATGTTTTCACGGTGAGATAGAGAGAGAGAGAGAGAGAGAGAGAGAGAGAGAGAGAGAGAGAGAGAGAGAGAGAGAGAGAGAGAGACTACTGAAGTGGTTGTGGAATCACCTGTACGTCTGGAGGGAGGGGTTTAGGGGTCCATGGATGTTATAATGCCTGATGGTGTTGTGGTCTTCTTCCGCTGCTGGCGGGGAGGGAGGGGGGGGGAGGTTGTGCTCTGGTGCTACAACAGTTGTACTCACTGTACGGTACACTATGCTGCAGTAACACGTACCGAACGGTACACTCAGCAGCAGTAACACGTACCGAACGGTACACTCAGCAGCAGTAACACGTACCGAACGGTACACTCAGCAGCAGTAACACGTACCGAACGGTACACTCAGCAGCAGTAACACGTACCGAACGGTACACTCAGCAGCAGTAACACGTACCGAACGGTACACTCAGCAGCAGTAACACGTACCGAACGGTACACTCAGCAGCAGTAACACGTACCGAACGGTACACTCAGCAGCAGTAACACGTACCGAACGGTACACTCAGCAGCAGTAACACGTACCGAACGGTACACTCAGCAGCAGTAACACGTACCGAACGGTACACTCAGCAGCAGTAACACGTACCGAACGGTACACTCAGCAGCAGTAACACGTACCGAACGGTACACTATGCAGCAGTAACACGTACCGAACGGTACACTCAGCAGGAGTAACATACGTGTTCCATGATGATATCAGGGGGTGAAGGATGATATCAGGGTACAAGGGTGATATATCAGGGGAGACGTACGATATCAGGGAAGACGTACGATACCAGTGGGGAGGTGGACAGTATCAGGGGAGTTACGATATCAAGGGGAGGTGGAAGATATCAGCGGAGGTGGACGATATCAAGGGAAATACACACACACAAGACGGAGACCACATAAAGAAATGCGTCGGGGTTAAAAAAAAAAAAAAGGGAGACATCCAGCCGGCCATCAAACCGAAGCCACGTCCCTCTGGCATCTTTGAGGCGGAATTCCAGTCCTCCTGGTCCATCCCACAGTCATAAAATACCTCCCCCCCATCCCTTTTTTTCTGATCCCTCACAAGATTCCGGCGCAGACCCCCCGCAGATACGCAAGAGGAAGAAGACCATACGGTACGGCAATTAACGAGGCTCCTGGCCAGTCGTAAAAAAAAAAAAAAACCATGAACGGACCCCTTGGCCACACGGACATCAAAGCCGTTGGCCAAAAGGGATGAGATGTGGCCGGTAGGCTACCGTGAAATTTCATGAAGATGTTGTTTTTTAAGTAGGTTAGTTGAGACGACACGGGTAGCTAAGGCCCTATACAAGGCCATCCCATTAACGATATATATATATATATATATATATATATATATATATATATATATATATATATATATATATATATATATACATTCCTATGAGTCCACGGGGAAAATGAAACACGAAAAGTTCCCAAGTGCACTTTCGTGTAATAATCACATCAGGAGAGACACAAGAGAGAAATATAACAGTCAGTTGATATACATCGAAGAGACGAAGCTAAAAACAACATAGAGACAGCCACATACCTAAAAACAACATAGAGACAGCCTACAACTCCAAAATAGGTTTAAAAACCTCTGAATTCCACTGAGGTCTTCAGCTGGATTTCAAACCCTTTACACCACTTAAATGTTTAATGTCTGATCTACAGTGTTCCGAGATCTCGACATTTCTAATTAGTCTGATAACTCAATTAGGATAAAATAACCACCCACACACACACACACATACGTACATACACACACACACACACACACACACACACACACACACACACACACACACACACACACACACACACACACAGTCTTCTTTTCGTTTATTCTTACCTCGTTAAACGCACTTGTTTGTTAGCTGTTGCCTAATTAGTATCTGAGTTTTCCATCTGCCAGACCCCGGGAGACGTGCTGAAGAACTATATTGTCCCACACTCTCTGGGGCAAGGACACTGCCCGCTAGAGTGGCTCTGAAATGTGTGTGTGTGTGTGTGTGTGTGTGTGTGTGTAAATCACCAGGGACAATACGAAGCATCAAGCACTTTCGTATATTACACCGTCGAGGCGCAGTGACTGTAATATACGAAAGCGCTTGAACACCTCGCATTTTCCACACCTTCAACTGAGTGAGGGAATATGACCAGGACGAGAAGAGAAAACGAGCGTTAAAGAGAAGAAGGGGAAAAGAGGACGTGATGTGAAGGAGAGAAAACGGAAAAGAGAGACAGAAGAAGAAAACGTCACTAAGAAAACAGAGTAGGCGGAAGGAAAGAGCCCTGAGGAACACCACTGTTGACAGGAGGCGTTGGGGAAAGACCCCTCCTGGCGAAGACCACGGCAATGGAAGGGCTGGCCATGCTCGAGAGAAGAGGAGAACAAGAAGAGAAACCAAAGGGTAGGGGGTTAAGAGAGAACACAAGGGACTTACAAGAGAACAGAGAAACCCAACGGAAGGGGGAGTTTAGTGAGAGGGACAAAGACTTCTGCCACACCCTGTAAGAAGCCACCGCTGGGAACCTGTAGCGGCCGTATGCAGAAAACTTCTTAGAATGCTTAAGTATGCTTAACCCCTAAGAATTTTACTTAACTAAGAATTTTGCTAAGCATGTTTCTGAAAGCTGCCCTACGCTTAAGTATTTGCTTAGCAGACGACAAAGTTTGACCCAAACTGCATCTTATACTTCTTGCATATCATGCTTGAGTTTTGCTAAGCATCATACTTAGTCCTTTTCTGTGTGGCACTTAAGTCACTTGCTCAGCTAAGCATAAAGATAAGCAGAAATCTAAGAATTTTTCTGCATACGGCCCCTGCTGGTCTTGAGCGACCGAAGGGTAACAAATCCTGTACTCCAGTCGTGGTCGCCTGTAAGATTGAGACGTCTGCCTGGAGTCCCACACACCCCACACCCCAACACAAACACATCCCCGAGGGGCAACTCCTGACGAAGAAGTGGGGGGTAAGGGTCGTTAATAACTGCGGTGGTCGGATGGCTTCAAGGGCCCTACAACTGAGGGGGAAGCCTGGCCCGCACACCCACACACACACACACATTATGGCCTTAATGAATTCAGTGAACTTGGCAGCCAATGCCTCGTGTGCTGATGGGCTAGACTCCTCTCTCTCTCTCTCTCTCTCTCTCTCTCTCTCTCTCTCTCTCTCTCTCTCTCTCTCTCTCTCTCTCTCTGGCGCCTCCACGCCCCCCAACCCCCCCAGAGTCTAGAGCGTGTCTCTCATCCAATGTCAACCTTTTACCATCCACGTCCCCCCCCATATATCACAAAAGAACATCTGTTTTTCTTCCACTTGGTCGACGCACATGAAGCCACTGTGACTACAGATGCCTCATTACCACTGGAGATGTAGACACTGGGACGTAAACACTTGAGAATCAAGATCTTGGAGGAGTTGGCAGACTTGTGTATGTGTCCTCCTTCCTCGAGGACGACCTTGTGAATGATCGAGTCTGAGATGGTAAGAAAGTTGGAGATTTGTCGCAGACGACGAGGATTGGGACGTGTGGCCCACCATGCTCCAGCACCCTGCCATGGTCCCCCCTCACTCTGCCATGGTCCCCCTCACCCTGCCATTGTCCCCCTCACCCTGCCATTGTCCCCCTCACCCTGCCATGGTCCCTCACCCTGCCATGGTCCCCTCACCCTGCCATGGTCCCCTCACCCTGCCATGGTCCCCTCATCCTGCCATGGTCCCCTCATCCTGCCATGGTCCACTTCACCCTGCCATGGTCCACTTCACCCTGCCATGATCTCCCTCACCCTGCCATGGTCCCCCTCACCCTGTCGTATACACCTGAGGACAGCTCACCACAGTAACGTCCGGCCACAACACGAGACACCTCAGACCCACACAGCACAGTGCCTTCCCTTCTCCCCGCCCACTTGGGAGCTGAACACGACCCTGGCCTCTCATCTCCCCGGGACTATGTGCACCCATCACCCCTTCTCTCATCTCCCTTATCTCAAATGTAGATCTGATTAGCCAAGCGAGCCAGGCCAAATATTTTTCATTTCAAAAAGGACGTAAAATTCGTTAGATATCAGTGGGGTATTTGTTGCATAGTGTTACTGTTGGGTTATATAGAGGTGCCAAGGTCTGTATGTGACCCTGGCTCTATGAATATGGATGTATTTGTTTATATTCCGACAGTACACAGCGCGGGCAGAGATTTCTACACCTGTCTAGCCCGGTCTCTCGAACCTTTTGTTTTTCTTTTTTTTTTTTCTTTTTACAACCATACCATTTTTTTTTTTAACTTTTGTATACAGTCAGCATTTACACTGTCATCACCTAACTCATACCATCTACCCACTATCCTGATACTGTAGTAATACTTCTATACGTCCTTTATATGCATTGTATTGCTATGGACTCTGGTTGTTCCATCCGCATTATATTGAAGGACTGCTGATTGTCGACACCATAAAATTGGTCTAGATTGAAGCTTGAAGGAGGTGACCAGGTCACCAATGACTCCTCTCTTTCCCATTGGCAGAGCAAATTCTCAAACGTTCATTACTTCTTTGGCCTTCGTTTATAATTGCCCCAATTAATCCATTGTGTGTCGGACAAACTTAAGAGGCTTATTTCGGTATGGCCAAACATACGTTTTCTTGTTCATGCACACAAGGGCAGATCTTCTAACCCGTTCAGTCGAGAGAACTTTCCACAACACTGACCTACACCATGGAAGTCTGTATCCCAGATTACATACTCGGAATTAAGTTGTTTAAGTGTGTCTAGTTTCCATGTTTAGATTTCAGCAAGTGGCCGCGCCAGCTACCCTTCCATCCAGCCATCCAATCACTCAGCCAACGAACGAGCCAGCTACCCTTCCATCCAGCCACCCAATCACTCAGCCAACGAACAAGCCAGCTACCCAGCTACCCTTCCATCCAGCCACCCAATCACTCAGCCAACGAACAAGCCAGCTACCCAGCTACCCTTCCATCCAGCCACCCAATCACTCAGCCAACGAACAAGCCAGCTACCCAGCTACCCTTCCAACCAGCCACCCAATCACCCAGCGAACGAACATGCCAGCTACCCAGCTACCCTTCCAACCCGATCACTCAGCCAACCACCAACACCTCACATTCGTCAAGAAATAGCCCCTGCTCTGCTCTCCTGCCCCCCACCCTGTAGCAGGGAACGTCAGAAGGAGACGCTAACATAAACTTACTCATCTCGTCTTAAACACGGCTACGGAGCAGAGGTCCAATGTAAAGGTGTATTGGCCCCATAAACGTCACGGGAAAAATCATAGTCCACAAAATTTTCAAAAAAAAAGTCTGTAAAAGTCGACCTCACTCTTGACTTTCTTTTCGAAATTACTAAAAAAAAAAAAAAAAAAAAAAAAAAAAAAAAAAAAAAAAAAAAAAAAGCGTAATGAGATTTTCTAATTAGGTTCGATAGGTAATTGACCGTCGCTCGGGCAATTTCAAATTATGGGAGAGATGATTACGGTGTCATCTCCCAGCTAATGAGCAGAGTGGGGGGGGGGGGAGGAGGGGGGAGTTGTATGCTAACGCTCACCACAAAGATAATCTTTCTACTTCGTCCAAATTACAAGCCCTTCTGGCTGTAAGATAGTATCTTAACGGTGTATGACGTCGACTCTGGTAGATCCGAGAAGATTCAAAGAGTTGCAAAGGCCGAGCCGCGTAAGGAAAGAAAGAAACATCACAACCAGGTGATGCCGTGCGTGGGCACACAAGCAAGCAGGCAGCTCCCTCCCTCCCTCACACAAGCAGCTCCCTCCCTCCCTCACACAAGCAGCTCCCTCCCTTCCTCCCTCCCTCTCTCACACAGGCAGCTGCCTCCTTCCCTCCCTCCCTCCCTCACACAAGCCAACACACCTCGACAGAGAGCGAGCGCATATCCCACCCACCGCTCCCTCCCTCTATCCCTGCACACTCGCTTGCTCCTGTGGATCGTCCCTCACACAAGCAGCTCCCTCCCTCCCTCCCTCACACGAGCAGCTCCCTCCCTTACACAAGCAGCTCCCTCACTCACTCCTTCCCTCACACAAGCCAACACACCTCGACGGAGAGAGCGAGCGCATATCCCCCTCCCCGCCGCTCCCTCCCTCCCTTCCTGCACACACTCACTTGCTCCTGTGTGGATCGTCCCTCACGCCTCCCGCACCTCCCGGAGATTAAAACGAGGCTCCTCACAGCGAGGGGCGCCTCCGCCTCCGCTACCCAGCCATCTACAGCGACAACAAAGGACTCCCGTCGCTTCGAGATGCTGGCTGGCGTCTTATGAGCTGTGGCTATGAGGTCTCGCGCGCCCTACAATTATCATGCATTATCTCCTGAGGTGGGCACGAACCAACGCTTTTAAGGCCGAAAGGCACACAAGCCAAGCTTTTACCAAGCGCTTTTAAACGCTCCAATAAGTTACTGTAGCGAATGTTATTCAAATCAAATGTCTCCCCAGCTGAACACCTCCACGGGAGCAAATGGAAGCAAGAGAAAAGAGATTTTATATAAGATTTCTGCGATTAAAATGGCGAATCGTACAACGAACTTTCTCAGAAGACAAAGGTAACGGGAAAGATATTTCACACGGCCGTGGTCTGAGGATCTGTGTCAACCTTGCTCGAAGTAAAGAATAAAAAATCGGAGGCGAAAATGTTTTGGGCGCGAGAAGCCAAAGATGAAAATTTGAATAAAAGACAGGCGAACCTGCTGCTGCTGCCGCCGGGTTTGTTTACACGTGTATTGTGCGTCTGGCAGCGGAGGAGGAGTGGGATGGTCTGTGCTCCCGCGTCTGGCAGCGGAGGAGGAGTGGGGTGGTCTGTGCTCCCGCGTCTGGCAGCGGAGGAAGAGTGGGATGGTCCGTGCTCCCGCGTCTGGCAGCGGAGGAAGAGTGGGATGGTCCGTGCTCCCGCGTCTGGCAGCGGAGGAGGAGTGGGATGGTCTGTGCTCCCGCGTCTGGCAGCGGAGGAGGAGTGGGATGGTCTGTGCTCCCGCGTCTGGCAGCGGAGGAGGAGTGGGATGGTCCGTGCTCCCGCGTCTGGCAGCGGAGGAGGAGTGGGATGGTCTGTGCTCCCGCGTCTGGCAGCGGAGGAGTGGGATGGTCTGTGCTCCCGCGTCTGGCAGCGGAGGAAGAGTGGGATGGTCTGTGCTCCCGCGTCTGGCAGCGGAGGAGGAGTGGGATGGTCTGTGCTCCCAGAATCTTGTCGTCCTGCAGTCTGTTGTCTGTGGCAGCAGAACAGACTTCTGTCTCTCCCGTCCATGATGATAATCACCCACACACTCATGATAGACAGATAAATCCACCATGATAGACAGTAATCCGTCTATATCAATGGATTACTTTACAGACAGATAAATCCACCATGATAGACAGTAATCAGTCTATATCAATGGATTACTTTACAGACAGATAAATCCACCATGATAGACAGTAATCCGTCTATATCAATGGATTACTTTACAGACAGATAAATCCACCATGATAGACAGTAATCAGTCTATATCAATGGATTACTTTACAGACAGATAAATCCACCATGATAGACAGTAATCAGTCTATATCAATGGATTACTTTACAGACAGATAAATCCACCATGATAGACAGTAATCAGTCTATATCAATGAATTACTTTACAGACAGATAAATCCACCATGATAGACAGTAATCTATTATATCTATGATTAATTTATAGACATAAATCCACCATGATAGACGTGAAAATTATCTATGTATCCATAGATTACGATAATGATGTAAATCATTTATTAACTAATGCTATAGACATTAAATCGTCCATGGGTTGATGGGCGATAATGACCAGGACCCAGTCATATAAATCGACCCTGTGGTGACCAGGACTCAGTCATATAAATCGACCCTGTGGTGACCAGGACTCGGTCATATAAATCGACCCTGTGGTGACCAGGACTCGGTCATATAAATCGACCCTGTGGTGACCAGGACTCGGTCATATAAATCGACCCTGTGGTGACCAGGACTCGGTCATATAAATCGACCCTGTGGTGACCAGGACTCGGTCATATAAATCGACCCTGTGGTGACCAGGACTCGGTCATATAAATCGACCCTGTGGTGACCAGGACTCGGTCATATAAATCGACCCTGTGGTGACCAGGACTCGGTCATATAAATCGACCCTGTGGTGACCAGGACTCGGTCATATAAATCGACCCTGTGGTGACCAGGACTCGGTCATATAAATCGACCCTGTGGTGACCAGGACTCGGTCATATAAATCGACCCTGTGGTGACCAGGACTCGGTCATATAAATCGACCCTGTGGTGACCAGGACTCAGTCATATAAATCGATCCTGTGGTAATCATATATATATATATAAATCCATCAGTCAATCAGTCAATAAACAGCTAAACAAATACACAAACAGAGCCAGTGGTAACGATATATAAATCAATCCATCGGTCAAATCAGTCGATAGACACACACACGAAAGTAGATAAACAGGCAGGGAGACGTATCCCTCACGCGCGCGCTAATTAGTTAAAGATAATTGGGTTAATAGCTAAACAACCCGTAATGTAAAGCCAGGCATAATTTAATCACCTCTCGCCAGTCTCGATTATGGATTGGACATGTCAGGGGTCACTCAGAGATAAATGAGTCTTCATCATCTGTACGGCGCACGGGAAGAAGAGATAAATCAGTTATCGTGATCTGCACGGGGCCCGGGAAGAAGAGAGATAAATCAGTTATCGTGATCTGTGCCGGGGGAAGGCGGTAACCAAGTAAACCCATTTATCGAATCCATCGCCCAATACTTGAACTCTGGCCACGCTATGTGTGTGTGAGAGAGAGAGAGAGAGAGAGAGAGAGAGAGAGAGAGAGAGAGAGAGAGAGAGAGAGAGCGAGAGAGAGCGAGAGAGAGCGAGAGAGAGCGAGAGAGAGAGAGAGAGAGAGGTAGCTCTCTGTCACAACGCCCCAGACATTTCCCAGATACAGGAACCTTTTGAGGAGGAAAAGAAATAAAAATAAAGACATCTTTTTTCCACATCTGAACTGTATTCCACATTAGAAATCCACCACACACGCCACACACCTCTTATACCAGTGGAACACTGGCGCTCACCTCTCTCTCTCTCTCTCTCTCACTCTCTCTTCCCCTCCACCACTGGATACACGAGGGGGGGGGGGGTTGAACTGGGTATCCATGATACACACCGGGTACACGTCAGAATGCATGGGTATACATGGGTATACGTAGTCTCGCGCATCGCCCGGGATAACACAATGTTACGAGGGAGAGGGGAGGAGGGAGAGGGGAGGAGGGAGAGGGGAGGAGGGAGAGGGGAAACACACGCTCCTGGCGTTGTTCAACCTCCCCCCCCTCCCCCCTGCCATCCCCTCCTTCAGTGGGGGGGCGAGAAAACTTCACGAATCGTTGAGCCAAAACAAAGACAAAAAAAAGACAAATGCAAACAAACAAACAAATGAAGCAATTACTCTCATCACACCACAGTGGTCGTCTACTGCTAACTGCCGAATCACCGAGGAACACGAACTGCGAAACAGCATCACTTCCACTACGTGCGGGTGATCGGCTACGCCTACATTCTACTTACACAGTGGGATACTGAACAAACAAACAAACAAAATTGATTGATTTATGGTAAATTGCAAGGCAAAACCATGGCTAGGTTTCTATGGGGAGTGCACAGTGGGTGGTTTACCCAGTGGGGGATGCCACTGTGAACTGTACTCCACTAGGGAGTTTATCTAGTGGGCGCTGCAGCTGTGAACCGTACACCACACTTGGGAACAAATAGTTAGTTAGTGGGAGCTGCCACTGTGAACGGTACTCCACTTGGGAATAAGTAGATAGTCTATCTAGTGGGAGCTGCCACTGTGAACGGTACTCGACTTACGAACAAGTAGATAATCTATCTAGTGGGAGCTGCCACTGTGAACGGCACTCCACTTGGGAACAGGTAGTTATCTAGTGGGAGCTGCCACTGTGAACGGTACTCCACTTTGAAAGAGGTAGTTATCTAGTGGGAGCTGCCACTGTGAACGGTAATCCACTTACGAACAAGTAGACAGTCTATCTAGTGGGAGCTGCCACTGTGAACCGTATTCCACTATGGAAGTAAGTGCTCATCCACTGTCAACACCACAACCCACCTGTTCAACTCTGTTTATCAACATACGAGTCAATGAATGGATTAATTAATGGATTTATTAATTACCTCGTGATACAATTTATGGCCCAACGTCGAAGGTGGGCAGTTAATTAGCGGTAAGTGATTAAATTTCCGGGAGATAGAGAGGAGCTCCGGCGGTACGATCGAATTGGGCTGTTAGCAGCTACGGGATGGGGATGGGGGAGGGGGGTTGTATGGCTATGTACCATAAAGTATGATGAGTGGTTGTTGTGTGTGTGTGTGTGTGTGTGTGTGTGTGTGTGTGTGTGTCTCTCTCTCTCTCTCTCTCTCTCTCTCTCTCTCTCTCTCTCTCTCTCTCTCTGTATGTGTGTGTGTGTGTGTGAACCTCACCTTCCATCATCACTGGAAGGAATTAAATTGTAATCTAATAAAAAAATTCTCATCAAAATTGTGGACTGGCGAATAACTAGGGGGAAAAACTAATTTATTCACTTATTAGTCGAGAAGTCGAGATGAGGATCTTGGCTTGTGTGATCATAGAGTAAATTGAATACTTGACACACACACACACACACACATACACACACACATCCCTGGGGATAGGGGAGAAAGAATACTTCCCACGTATTCCCTGCGTGTCGTAGAAGGCGACTAAAATAGGGTAGGAGCTGGGTGGCTGGAAATCCTCCCCTCCTGTATTACTTTCCAAAAGAAGGAACAGAGAAGGGGGCCAAGTGAGGATATACCCCTCTAAGGCTCAGTCCTCTGTTCTTGGGGCCACCTCGCTAACACGCAGGGGTCCCGGGTTCGATCCTGGCTGTTGGAGGTTTGTATGATATATATATATATATATATATATATATATATATATATATATATATATATATATATATATATATATATATATATATATATATATTGGAAAGGATCACAATTTTGCGCGTGATCAAGATATTCCTACGAGTCCACGGGGAAAATGAAACACGAAAAGTTCCCAAGTGCACTTTCGCGTAATAATCACATCATCAGGGGAGACACAGGAGAGAAATGTAACAGTCAGTTGATATACCTCGAAGAGACGAAGAGACTGACTTATATTTCTCTCTTGTGTCTCACCAGATGATGTGATTATTACACGAAAGTGCACTTGGGAACTTTTCATGTTTCATTTTCCCCGTGGACTCATAGGAATATATATATATATATATATATATATATATATATATATATATATATATATATATATATATATATATATATATATTTGAGAGGGTGAAGGCATGTACAGAGCATCAGATTGGGGAAGAGCAGTGTGGTTTCAGAAGTGGTAGAGGATGTGTGGATCAGGTGTTTGCTTTGAAGAATGTATGCGAGAAATACTTAGAAAAGCAAATGGATTTGTATGTAGCATTTATGGACCTGGAGAAGGCATATGATAGAGTTGTTAGAGATGCTCTGTGGAAGGTATTAAGAATATATGGTGTGGGAGGCAAGTTGTTAGAAGCAGTGAAAAGTTTTTATCGAGGATGTAAGGCATGTGTACGTGTAGGAAGAGAGGAAAGTGATTGGTTCTCAGTGAATGTAGGTTTGCGGCAGGGGTGTGTGATGTCTCCATGGTTAATTTGTTTATGGATGGGGTTGTTAGGGAGGTGAATGCAAGAGTTTTGGAAAGAGGGGCAAGTATGAAGTCTGTTGTGGATGAGAGAGCTTGGGAAGTGAGTCAGTTGTTGTTCGCTGATGATACAGCGCTGGTGGCTGATTCATGTGAGAAACTGCAGAAGCTGGTGACTGAGTTTGGTAAAGTGTGTGAAAGAAGAAAGTTAAGAGTAAATGTGAATAAGAGAAAGGTTATTAGGTACAGTAGGGTTGTGGGTCAAGTCAACTGGGAGGTAAGTTTGAATGGAGAAACACTGTAGGAAGTAAAGTGTTTTAGATGTCTGGGAGTGGATCTGGCAGCGGATGGAACCATGGAAGCGGAAGTGGATCATACGGTGGGGGAGGGGGCGAAAATCCTGTGAACCTTGAAGAATGTGTGGAAGTCGAGAACATTATCTCGGAAAGCAAAAATGGGTATGTTTGAAGGAATAGTGGTTCCAACAATGTTGTATGGTTGCGAGGCGTGGGCTATGGATAGAGTTGTGCGCAGGAGGATGGATGTGCTGGAAATGAGATGTTTGAGGACAATGTGTGGTGTGAGGTGGTTTGATCGTCTAAGTAACGTAAGGGTGAGAGAGATGTGTGGAAATAAAAAGAGCGTGGTTGAGAGAGCAGAAGAGGGTGTTTTGAAATGGTTAGGGCACATGGAGAGAATGAGTGAGGAAAGATTGACCAAGAGGATATATGTGTCGGAGGTGGAGGGAACGAGGAGAAGTGGGAGACCACATTGGAGGTGGAAAGATGGAGTGAAAAAGATTTTGTGTGATCGGGGCCTGAACATGCAGGAGGGTGAAAGGAGGGCAAGGAATAGAGTGAATTGGATCGATGTGGTATACCGGGGTTGACGTGCTGTCAGTGGATTGAATCAGGGCATGTGAAGCGTCTGGGGTAAACCATGGAAAGTTGTGTAGGCATGTATATTTGCGTGTGTGGACGTGTATGTATATACATGTGTATGGGGGTGGGTTGGGCCAATTCTTTCGTCTGTTTCCTTGCGCTACCTCGCAAACGCAGGAGACAGCGACAAAGCAAAGAAAATATATATATATATATATATATATATATATATATATATATATATATATATATATATATATATATTCAATTGCCCACAATCTGAACTCATAACCCATCAGACGATGGGGGATAGGGGATTAAGAGTACTTCCCACGTATTCCCTGCGTGTCGTAGAAGGCGACTAAAAGGGGAGGGAGCGGGGGGCTGGAAATCCTCCCCTCTCGTTTTTTTTTTTTTTTTTTTTCCAAAAGAAGGAACAGAGAATTGGGCCAGGTGAGGGTATTCCCTCAAAGGCCCAGTCCTCTGTTCTTAACGCTACCTCGCTAATGCGGGAAATGGCGAATAGTTTGAAAGAAAGAAAAGATATTCAATTGCCCACAACCTCAACTCATAACCCATCAGACGAGACATCATAACCCCAATACAAACTTACAAATTCTTATGTCTACCCATGCCTATACATACAGCAGACATCTCCCGGGTTAGAGAGAGATCAAATCCTTTATAATGATATATGGAATGGGGTTCCCTTCGCCCAAGTGGAATCCAATGCCGTATAAGAGACCGAGGAAAAAGAATTAATGATAATTTTTAAGCCGTCTTTTGTTTTTTTTTTCTATCTACGCCAAATCAAATAAGATTCGATTGAATTTTAGGGTTTTGGATACGTCTCTTGTTCCTCCCTCGATGTTTATAGTTCCCGCCGGAAGAGATGAAGGGATGGAGGAAGAGAGATGAAGGGAGAAGGGGATTAAGTCTTCGATAATCCAGAGTTGTAGCCCCGTACCGCCCTTAAAAGATAATCATTCACGGATGACCGATAATCCATGTATAGAAAAGTGAGATTAATGGTGAGGTGATGAAGATCTCTCTCTCTCTCTCTCTCTCTCTCTCTCTCTCTCTCTCTCTCTCTCTCTCTCTCTCGTGGACCGGCCACTTGCCCACAGGCCCAGAAGGACAAAAATGGGCCAGTGCGCTACGACAAGCGGATCCGTGGTCCGTGAGCCGGACGGACCACCACCCACCCCCTCCCATGTACGGACCACCCCTCCCACTCCCACTGTGTATTGGGATGGGTAGGGACTGTAGGGTAAGGTAAGGTAGGGTAAGGGCGTTCTAGGTAAGGAATTGTAGGGTAAGGGTGTGTAGGGTAGGAATTGTAGGGTAAGGAAGTGCAGGAAAATGGATTGTAGGGTAAGGTAAGGGCGTTCTAGGTAAGATATTGTAGGGTAAGGGAATGTAAGGTAAGGTACACGAGGGTAAGGAAATGTAAGGTAAGAAACTGTAGGGTATGGGTGTGTAAGGGTAGGAATTGTAGGGTAAGGAAGTGCAGGGAAATAGACCTTAAGGTAAGAAAACTGTAAGGTAAGGAACTCTGTGAAAATTGTTGGGTAAGAGCATGTAAGGTAGGAAACAGCAGAAACTGTAAGGTAAAGATCTAATAGGGTAAGAGACTTTAAGGGAAAGGAACTCATAAGATGGTGATGGGTAAGAAAAGAAATATAAGAAATATGTTTCATCAGAAAACGGATCTTGATCAAACACAATAAAAGACGAAATCAAAAAGTTTTTTTTTAACCCATAAACCAAAAAGTTTTTTAATCCAATAAACCAAAAAGTTTTTTAACCCACAAACCAAAAAGTTTTTTTTAACCCATAAACCAAAATGTTTTTTTAATTCAATAAGCCACAAAGTTTTTTTAAAACCTATGAACCAGAATATTTCTACAACATTAAAACTGTGTTGTACTGAAAATTAAAAGAAAAAATAAATATTCGCTATTCAAAATCTTCGTCAATGACAAATATTCGACGTGAATGTGAATACTGTGATGAAATCAGAATAAATTGGGTCATTAAAAACTCAATGTATATGATGTATATGACGGCATGGGCAATTGAATGCTCTAATCAAAGCATTCTCATTCATGCTATGCTATCTATTTATGTATCTATCTATCTATCTATATATCTATCTACCTATGTATCCATCTATATATATATATATATATATATATATATATATACCTTAGCATAATTCATGTACCCATCTTATCGACCAACCAACCAAGAATGACGAACAGCTGGGTTGACTGTGGACCCCCTACCGAAAACCAGGATTCGAACCTATGCAAGCTCGACCCCGGGCGGCCCGTGAATGCGTCATGGTCAGCAACGCTAACCAATACACCTTTGATGACTAAAGTCTGGTTGAATAAAGTCATATATGAATATACGGTGATTAATGAAGGTGAGTATATCATATAGCGTTATGTGGTCAGTGGTGCCTTATCCATACGATGAACATACACACGCATATACATGGGCCTCCGTGGCTTGCCTTGCTGACCATGACTCACCACGGGCCCGCCCGAGGTCGGGTTTGCACCAGTTCGAATCCGCCTACACTCAGCCAAGGTGTTCATCCTTCTCTTGGGGCTGGTCGATCAATGTAGATAAGTAGATAGATAGATAGAGAGAGATAGATAGATAGACTAAAAGATAGTTAGACAGATAGATTGGAAGGCCATGGCACATATATACCTGTTAAGAGACGGGGCAACATGAGTGTAAAACTCCGTCCCCATACAGCACAAAATAGGCAAATACAAATGGGTAATTACACACACACACACACACAAACACACACACACACACATACACACACACACACACACACACACACAACGCTGGACCACAACGCTATAAAACATCGAACGAATGCGAAAACTAACCAGTGTAATGGCACCAGTTTTTTCCCCCCCAACACCACAAATATTTGGGACGAGAACCCACAGAAGCAGCAGTAGTGGCAGGGAGATTCGAACCCAGCCATCTCTCCCTAGCGGCAGCGGTGGGGTTCGAACCCAGCCATCTCTCCTGAGCGGCGGCAGCGGGGTTCGAACCCAGCCATCTCTCCCGAGCAGCGGCAGCGATGGGGTTCGAACCCAGTCATCTCTCCCGAGCAGCGGCAGCGATGGGGTTCGAACCCAGCCATCTCTCCCGAGCGGAGGCAGCGGGGTTCGAACCCAGCCATCTCTCCCGAGCGGCAGCGGTAGGGTTCGAACCCAGTCATCTCTCCCGAGCGGCAGCAGTGGGGTTCGAACCCAGCCATCTCTCCCCAATTCTGTTTGGCTTCCCGCGTGGGAAGCAGTGTTTATTTCTCATCCGCCGCTGGAATGAGAGAGACACGTGACCAAAATGGTTCTCACAAGATAGCCAACGCTTGTCTCGGATATATATATATATATATATATATATATATATATATATATATATATATATATATATATATATATATATACATTCCTATGAGTAGGAATTTCTTGATCACGCACAAAATAGTGATCCTTTCCAATATATATATATATATATATATATATATATATATATATATCATTATTTCTAAAATGGCTTCTCCAGAGCTCTGCTTCGGGAGGTGGGGAGGGGGGAGAGGGGGATAACCCCCCTTCCTCCCCTTCCCCCCGCCCCCCTCCCTCTCCCCCAGGAAGATAAGACCATGTTTCTTAAGTGAGGCAAGTAAGTAAGTAAGTAAGTAAGGGTTGGCGAGCAATGGGGAAGACGACTGAGGATGAAGGAGAGGTGGAGGGATGTGTCTCGTTCCGTGAAGACACGAAGGTGCGGGAGGAGGGAAGTGGGAGGGAAACACCCTGGGCTTCGCTCTGAGAGAGAGAGAGAGAGAGAGAGAGAGAGAGAGAGAGAGAGAGAGAGAGAGAGAGAGAGAGAGAGAGAGAGAGAGAGAGAGAGAGAGAGAGACCGCAAAATCTTAAGGTGTAATGAGAAATATATCTCTAGCATCACTATACTGGAACATGAAACTGCTTTGCTGGAACAAGGTATGATTAACAGGTTGTGCTGGAAGTGTTGTCAACAGGTTGTGCTGGAAGTGTTGTCAACAGGTTGTGCTGGAAGTGTTGTCGACAAGTTGTGCTGGAAGTGTTGTCGACAAGTTGTGCTGGAAGTGTTGTCGACAGGTTGTGCTGGAAGTGTTGTCGACAGGTTGTGCTGGAAGTGTTGTCGACAAGTTGTGCTGGAAGTGTTGTCGACAAGTTGTGCTGGAAGTGTTGTCAACAAGTTGTGCTGTAAGGGTTGTAATCTATTGTACAGAACGAGAAAGGGGGCATTTCCTACACTCGTGTAGACCACTCTCTCTCCCTCAAACTTCCTCTGTTATCATACAAATTTCCTTCGACCCACACACATACACGCACGCACGCACACACACACACACAGGGCACTGATGGCCCGCGCTTCTGAAGTCTGGCAAATATAAAAGTACCCCCCCCCCCCCTATCTGTCAGAGAGAGAGAGAGAAGGGGGGGCAAATAAACAGAGGCGATGAGGTGAGAGGTGAGTGTACGGAGGCGTGTAACAAAGTGAGAGGTGGGAAAGAGAGAGAGAGAGAGAGAGAGAGAGAGAGAGAGAGAGAGAGAGAGAGAAAGCACCTTCCTTCGCAACCTCTCACTCTCTTCTCTTCGACCAGAACACAGTCTTCGTCTCTAAGGACCAAAAAAAAGAAGAAAAAAAGAAAGAAATTCATCTCTTCTCTCTCTTATCTCATCTCTACCTCTCACTCCACTAACTCTCTAAGTCCCTTTGCGTTGCCGATGGCCACACACTAATCTCGTGACGCACCAGCCTGTCACGTACTGCGTAGTCCAACTAATGGTGGGGGGCACACAGGTAGCCAGCACTCGGGTACATAAACCAAAGTAATACCCATAGAAGAGGGAAAAAGTGCACCAACATTGCGTCTTTAACGCTTCCCACTTGTGGGCAGAACCCTCATCTACCTCCGACTCATCCTCCACACCTCTGCTCTTTACTCTAAGGCCTCGAATTCTCTGGCATCATGTGCACATATGTGGCAGATCACATATTTCCACTTTAGTCCTGTGGATATTACCGCCAGGCTACCCCTGTCTATGGCTCCATCTAGTAATCTAATGCTTGATGCTCCACGTCTTTAGGATGTCTCTCTCTCTCTCTCTCTCTCTCTCTCTCTCTCTCTCTCTCTCTCTCTCTCTCTCTCTTCCTCTCTGTTTCTCTCTCTGCCAGCCGTAGCTTTCTGTTTTCAGTCCTCTTCCCAATAATCAATACATATTCTCCTGTCCTATATTTCCAACAGCGTCTGTGTGTATCTGAGAGAGAGAGAGACAGGAAAAAAAAGTGACAGACAGGCAGACTTAGACAGGAAGGTGACGCTGTGAAACTGCCACAGTGAGTGGGTGGGAGTGAAGGAAGAGGGAGGGAAGGAGGGAGGGAGGGAGAGTGGTTGGGAGAGTTATAGGGAGGGAGTGAGGGAGAGAGGGAGAGGTGGCAGGAAGGAGATGATGTTTCCGGCTGCTGACGGAGAGGGGAGACGTGAGAGGCCACATCTCCCCGGCCACACGAGACGCCCCAGACTCTACTGGGGAGGGGAGACGTGAGGGCCACATCTCCCCGGCTACACGAGACACACACACACACACACACATCTCCCCCCCCCCACCTCAGGATCCCTAGCAAGAGAGACTCACTCTCTCTCTCTCTCTCTCTCTCTCTCTCTCTAAACTATCTATCCTTCAATCTCCCTCACACACTCAGGGCCCACACTCACTCAACACAAACACGCCCCAATCTCTAACACACTCACAACTCAACATCGTGCTTAGGAGTATATATATATATATGTGTGTGTATATATATATATATCCTTGGGGATAGGGGATTAAGAATACTTCCCACGTATTCCCTGCGTGTCGTAGAAGGCGACTAAAAGGGGAGGGAGCGGGGGGCTGGAAATCCTCCCCTCTCATTTTTTTTTCTTTTGTAATTTTCCAAAGGAAGGAACAGAGAAGGGGGCCAGTGTGGATGTTTCCTCAGAGGCCCAGTCCTCTGTTCTTAACGCTACCTCGCTGAGGCGGGAAATGGCGAATAGTTTGAAAGAAAAGAAAAGAAATATATATATATATATGTGGCGACTCCAAAGCAGATTGTCCCAGTGTGCTTGCTTGCCTGGGCCCAGATGGAGGAACACTATAAGCTTGAAATCACACACACGAGCCAGGGCTTTGCTGCTCTGTCCTACCGTGTGTGTGTGTGTGTGTGTGTCCAGGGGGGGTCATGGCTGAGGGCAGTGTGTCATGCGCTGCCATGCAGGGTGGAAGTGCTGTTATCAACTTGGTTCGGGCGTGCATGAGCCAGGTCATGCATAGGAGTTCTTCAATGCCTCGCACCTCACCTCCCCTCCCCCGTCCATACGATGACAGAGGACCGGAGGGACCCTTCTGTCTAGGGCTGGTGGGACAGATAGAGGGAGGGGAAACTCTAGTATCCGGGAGAGTAGATGTGCGACAGTACCCACAGGCATTGAGACAGTAGATGTGCGACGGTACCCACAGGCATTGAGACAGTAGAGGTGCGACAGTACCCACAGGCATTGAGACATGTGCGAAAGTACTTACCAGTACAGGTACTGAGACAGTAGACGCGCGACAGTACCCACCAGTACAGGTACTGAGACAGTAGACGAGCGAAAGTACCTATCAGTACAGGCATTGAGACAGTAGATGTGCGACAGTGCCTACTAGTACAAGCATTGAGATAGTAGAAGCGCGACAGTACCCTCCAGTACAAGCATCGGGACAGTAGAAGGGCGACAGTCCCTACTAACGAGCCACACAGGTGTCCACAACATCGTGTCTGGCGCTACACACCCGAAGGGGGCAACTGCAGCCAAAGTCCTCAACTGGATACGAACCTATGAATAATAGGAGGAGGAAGAGGAGGGAGGTATGGTAGGAGGAGGAGGAGGAGGCAGGTATGGTAGGAGGAGGAGGAGGCAGGTATGGTAGGGAGGAGGAGGAGGAGGAGGGAGGTATGGTAGGAGGAGGAGGCAGGTATGGTAGCAGGAGGAGGAGGAGGAGGCAGGTATGGTAGCAGGAGGAGGAGGAGGAGGCAGGTATGGTAGCAGGAGGAGGCAGGTATGGTAGCAGGAGGAGGAGGCAGGTATGGTAGCAGGAGGAGGAGGAGGAGGCAGGTATGGTCGACACCGCCGCCCGGGCTCGACCAGTTCAGTAGGCCTAGCCTCTGGGCGAGCAGAGAACGGCACGACCTGACTGGCTGTCAGGGCCGTGACCTGGCGCACTGGACAGTGTGTCGAGTGAAGTATTCACAGGATCACGGCTTCGTATCCCACCGAACCATCCACCCTCAGCGAAGAGGGGGGGGAAAAAAAAAATAAGAGATTTAGGGTTATTTTCAAGGTTTACCAGTTGTATGAATGTAAAAATTTGCGTTTCTTTTTCCGTCCCTATCATTTCAACGCTGCTGCAACACTGCCAGTGTTACAGCACTGTACTGGCTCAGCGCTGTAATACCGCGCTGACGGAAGGAGCAACACTGTATTCCTGTAACCGCTGAAGGTGGGCTGTAACGCTTACACAAAAGGAAAAACACAAACTGAAATTAAAAGGCTTTTGCATCTGATCGCCCTAAAGGCGACGGATGCGTTTGTAACGCCCTTGAACATCGCCCTTGAACTGAAAAAGGGTGAGGGGGGGGCGAGGGGCCATCCAGCCCTCAGGCCCTCAGAATGGTAAATGGGAGGAAGGTATCACACGCCCTTAAGTGTCAAACACCCTTAACAGAGTGAGGAATTGCACAGAAGACGACCCCCAAATAAGTACGCTCGAACTCCCCGGATCCCCAATTATACACCCCACCAAGCCCAAGGAGGCTCCTAATCTCCCCACAAGCAAACTCGCCTTAATCTGCGGGATTTAAGGGATTTTAAGGGTGATGGGCCATACGCGAAGAGGGAGCATCCCGCAAGAGCGGACGGAAGTCACGCGAAGAGCGAGACCACAGAGACCACTACTGCATGCGTCTGTCCGTGGCAACACGTTAAAATCGAACGGATAAAGGAGGCGTACTTACCTGGCCCCTTTGCGTGGCGCTGCCGTCCATCAGTGGCGCTTGCCCAGAGCGGACCTACCTGTAATATCAGAAATAAAAGACTTTAATTAAAGATTACTTAAATAAAAGGCCATGTCTCTCAATTCATTACCACATACTTTTTACTTTAGCTGAGACAACACGGAAACCAATCAAGGCCATCCCATTAACGCTATATATATATATATATATATATATATATATATATATATATATATATATATATATATATGTATATATATATATTCACTGAGAACCAATCACTTTCCTCTCTTCTCAGTGAATGTAGGTTTGCGGCAGGGGTGTGTGATGTCTCCATGGTTGTTTAATTTGTTTATGGATGGGGTTGTTAGGGAGGTGAATGTAAGAGTTTTGGAAAGAGGGGCAAGTATGAAGTCTGTTGGGGATGAGAGAGCTTGGGAAGTGAGTCAGTTGTTGTTCGCTGATGATACAGTGCTGGTGGCTGATTCATGTGAGAAACTGCAGAAGCTGGTGACTGAGTTTGGTAAAGTGTGTGAAAGAAGAAAGTTAAGAGTAAATGTGAATAAGAGCAAGGTAATTAGGTACAGTAGGGTTGAGGGTCAAATAAATTGGGAGGTAAGTTTGAATGGAGAAAAACTGGAGGAAGTAAAGTGTTTTAGATATCTGGGAGTGGATCTGTCAGCGGATGGAACCATGGAAGCGGAAGTGGATCATAGGGTGGGGGAGGGGGCGAAAATCCTGAGAGCCTTGAAGAATGTGTGGAAGTCGAGAACATTATCTCGGAAAGCAAAAATGGGTATGTTTGAAGGAATAGTGGTTCCAACAATGTTGTATGGTTGCGAGGCGTGGGCTATGGATAGAGTTGTGCGCAGGAGGATGGATGTGCTGGAAATGAGATGTTTGAGGACAATGTGTGGTGTGAGGTGGTTTGATCGAGTAAGTAACGTAAGGGTAAGAGAGATGTGTGGAAATAAAAAGAGCGTGGTTGAGAGAGCAGAAGAGGGCGTTTTGAAATGGTTTGGGCACATGGAGAGAATGAGTGAGGAAAGATTGACCAAGAGGATATATGTGTCGGAGGTGGAGGGAACGAGAAGTGGGAGACCAAATTGGAGGTGGAAATATGGAGTGAAAAAGATTTTGTGTGATCGGGGCCTGAACATGCAGGAGGGTGAAAGGAGGGCAAGGAACAGAGTGAATTGGATCGATGTGGTATACCGGGGTTGATGTGCTGTATATATATATATATATATATATATATATATATATATATACACACACACACTAAATGGCGTCTTAGCTACGTCTCTTTGTTGTATATCAGCAGACTTACATTCCTGTCTTGTATCTCCCCTGATGATGTGATTATTGCACGAAAATGCACTTGGGAACTTATCGTGTTTCATCTCCCCGTGGACTCATAGAAATATATAAATATACCCTAGCCTGAGCCAGGTACCTATTTCATCGACCAAACCCCTAAGTGTGGACGAACAGCTGGGTTGACTTTAGACCTATTGGCGCAACTGGGATTCGAACCCAGGCGCTTCTTTGGGATACGTCGTAACATGAAAAGTTCTCCGGCTACTAACTGCACACGTTATCTCTGGTATGAGTCATGATACACCTGGCGTGTTGACATGTGTGGCTCACCTTGTCATGATGGTTGAGGTCACCTGGGCTTCCAACTCTTGGTCGCTAGGTCGTCCACGTTAGCCAGCGACCAGGGGACAGCCATGGCTGAAGAAAGGAAAAAGAAAGCAAGAGATGACTATCATCAGTCGATCAAAGTTCACTCTCTCTCTGTCTATCTATATTCCTATATATGACATCTATAGTATCCCTGGGGATAAGGGAGAAAGAATACTTCCCACGTATTCCCTACGCGTCGTAGAAGGCGACTAAAAGGGGGAGGGAGCGGGAGGGGCTGGAAATCCTCCCCTCCAGTTTTTAATTTTCCAAAAGAAGGAACAGAGAAGGGGGCCAAGTGAGGATATTCCCCTCTAAGGCACACTCCTGTGTTTTTAACACGACCTCGCTATATATATCATAACGAATCTAGCTCTCACAGTAATGAAAGTAATGGTCGATATAGAGAACTGTTGTCTAGGTTATACTGCGAGAAGACCCGTCATAAATGATTGTGAAAAATTATTTTATTAGGTCTAGAATGAGCCCAGGTTGATAATGATTAGCATTATTAATCAAAACATAGAAGTAACACAAAATCACAAAGTAACAGCAAGTATAATAACTAATTAACCAAAGTCAATCAACAATGAATCCATGAATCACATCCCCATGAATAGAAAAATATTACCACAAATCAAATGAAAAGCAATTTCCCAGCACACAACATAACACTATGTTAACACAACCACAAGTGCCTTTAACCACAAAGGCAGCTTAACTTACATAATAAAATCGTTCTGCTCCCCTACCACACCACCACACCTCGGGGAAGAGAAACTACACCTCAGGTTGCCGTCTGGGGTGAGACTGACGTGGAAGGCGTCCACACCGATATATAAAGGGTTGGTATGAAGCCCGGCTTGTCTCAGTCAAAGTGAGACGAAGCAACAAGGACTTGAACTAATTGAATCCTAACGCAGAGCGATCTAAGTTCCAACGTGGCAGAGAGGAAGTGGTGCGTAGTATGGAGGACAAAATAATATAAGAGTTTTAACTTAAACAAGATCTTAGGAGAGTACTTGATAATATGCATATATGCAAAGATTCGAACCCCGTACCATTTGCGTGGTAGCTGGGAACGCTAACTGCAAGGCTATGATCGCCCCTAACAGGGAAACGACTATTCGATTGTTAGTAATCCAATACCCTTAAACAAGATCTTAGGAGAGTACATGACAATATATATATATATATATATATATATATATATATATATATATATATATATATATATATATATATATATATATATATATATATATCAAGCGATACCAATATACAAACCCATACATTCTTTTTACCTCGCCTTACTACAATAACAGTGCCTACCCCCTCCATACTCCCACTGTAAACTCAGATCTTATCACCCACTGCAAAAGGAACGGTTCATAACGTTGATTCCAGTGTAACCAGACAAGGTTCGTGGAACTGGAGAAAATGACGAGGAGGATGTCCAACCTAGCCAGATTCTTCGTTAAAAGGAGATCTATTGACAAGCCTGTGCGCGCCTGGCGCGCCTGGACTGAAGTGTGGATAACGTGATATGTGGACGAGCGGCGAGCCGCGTCTATACACATATACGCTAATACGCATCACGGTGGACAACGGGATGAATCGCGTAGGTAGAGGGTATTAATGGATTATATGCAGGACGGTGGGCGGTGGTGGGTGGGTGGGTGTGGGTGGGGGTTGATTGGGTATCGTCTATCAATGCGTCTGGTTCCTCAATGATGAGAGACGGGAGAGTGTGTGTCCCTCTCTCTCTCTCTCTCTCTCTCTCTCTCTCTCTCTCTCTCTCTCTCTCTCTCTCTCTCTCTTCTGCCTCACCTTCACCCCCCCCAAACCCCGGTGTAAATCCCCCCCCCCCTCCTCCCCCTCTCTCAGCGCGTGGAGCGAAATCGCATCAGACGAAATACGAGTTTCATAAGCCCAGCGGACCTGAGACACACGCGCCTCCGACGGGAGGAGAGCAAACTTAGGTGGGGCGAGCGCATTATTCTGCTGTTTCCCGACTCTTGTTGCCAGCAATCTGGTCCCGCTGGCGTCAGAGCTGAGGATAAAAGCATTAATAACAAAAGCCTTTACCCGCGGCAGCCAAGAGGTAATCAGACTCGGGCGTAAATCCCATGTGAAACTTGGCCCGCCCAAACTCGGGGCATTACCGTGCGCACGGCAAGTGGTTGCGCCAACCGGCCAGCTCTCTCTCTCTCTCTCTCTCTCTCTCTCTCTCTCTCTCTCTCTCTCTCTCTCTCTGGGCATTCATTATTCATCGGCCAGAGAGGCTGGTGCACCCAAGGCCCCTGAAAGCGGGGGTGTTATAGGAGCCGTGGGGGTCGGAGGTGGTGGAGGACGAGGTGGACGAGGTGGAGGAGGAGGCAGGGTCTGTGTCACCTGACGAGGTCTGGGTCGTTCATGGAGGCAACTACTGTCTTAAGACAGAAGGAAAACGCCTCATAAAAGCAGACAGGGAAAAAAAACGCCCCGTAAAAGGAGACAGGGAAAAAAACGCCTCATAAAAGCAGACAGGAAGAAAAAACGCCTCATGAAAGCAGACAGGGATAAAAACGCCTCATAAAAGCAGACAGGAAGAAAAACGCCTCATAAAAGCAGACAGGGAAAAAAACGCCTCATAAAAGCAGACAGGGAAAAAAAACGCCTCATAAAAGCAGACAGGGATAAAAACGCCTCATAAAAGCAGACAGGAAGAAAAAACGCCTCATGAAAGCAGACAGGGAAAAAAACGCCTCATGAAAGCAGACAGGAAGAAAAAACGCCTCATGAAAGCAGACAGGAAGAAAAAACGCCTCATGAAAGCAGACAGGAACAAAACGAAAGGGCGTCAAGTTTACATAGTGTCTCACCGTCCACCATGGGGATATACATACATATATACCGTCCAAAAAAAAAGAAAAAAAAAGGACGGGCGTCGCAGCGGACGGTAGGCTGACGGACGCCCTCGTCTCGTACCGTCCACGGTGGTTAGATGTGGGTAGTTGGGGGGGGGGAGATTATCCCAGGTATTAGAATATATATGCCGGGTCGACCCCGGGGTGTTGATACAGACGGGGGGGGAAACAGCGTAGCTGCGGGAGATAACAGTGTTATTGATCAAAGAGGAGGAGGAGGAGGAGTGAGGGTGTATATCCCCCACTTCCCCACCTTGAAATCCCCCTCCGGAGTGGGGGGTATATATATATATATATATATATATATATATATATATATATATATATATATAGGGGGATAGGGGATTAAGAATACTTCCCACGTATTCCCTGCGTGTCGTAGAAGGCGACTAAAAGGGGAGGGAGCGGGGGGCTGGAAATCCTCCCCTCTCGTTTTTTTTTTAATTTTCCAAAAGAAGGAACAGAGAATTGGGCCAGGTGAGGATATTCCAAAAAAGGCCCAGTCCTCTGTTCTTAACGCTACCTCGCTAACGCGGGAAATGGCGAATAGTTTGAAAAAAAAAAGTATATATATATTTTTTTTTTTGCTTTGTCGCTGTCTCCCGCGTTTGCGAGGTAGCGCAAGGAAACAGACGAAAGAAATGGCCCAACCCACCCCCATACACATGTATATACATACACGTCCACACACGCAAATATACATACCTACACAGCTTTCCATGGTTTACCCCAGACGCTTCACATGCCCTGATTCAATCCACTGACAGCACGTCAACCCCGGTATACCACATCGATCCAATTCACTCTATTCCTTGCCCTCCTTTCACCCTCCTGCATGTTCAGGCCCCGATCACACAAAATCTTTTTCACTCCATCTTTCCACCTCCAATTTGGTCTCCCACTTCTCCTCGTTCCCTCCACCTCCGACACATATATCCTCTTGGTCAATCTTTCCTCACTCATTCTCTCCATGTGCCCAAACCATTTCAAAACACCCTCTTCTGCTCTCTCAACCACGCTCTTTTTATTTCCACACATCTCTCTTACCCTTACGTTACTCACTCGATCAAACCACCTCACACCACACATTGTCCTCAAACATCTCATTTCCAGCACATCCATCCTCCTGCGCACAACTCTATCCATAGCCCACGCCTCGCAACCATACAACATTGTTGGAACCACTATTCCTTCAAACATACCCATTTTTGCTTTCCGAGATAATGTTCTCGACTTCCACACATTCTTCAAGGCTCCCAGGATTTTCGCCCCCTCCCCCATCCTATGATCCACTTCCGCTTCCATGGTTCCATCCGCTGCCAGATCCACTCCCAGATATCTAAAACACTTTACTTCCTCCAGTTTTTCTCCATTCAAACTTACCTCCCAGTTGACTTGACCCTCAACCCTACTGTACCTAATTACCTTGCTCTTATTCACATTTACTCTTAACTTTCTTCTTTCACACACTTTACCAAACTCAGTCACCAGCTTCTGCAGTTTCTCACATGAATCAGCCACCAGCGCTGTATCATCAGCGAACAACAACTGACTCACTTCCCAAGCTCTCTCATCCCCAACAGACTTCATACTTGCCCCTCTTTCCAAAACTCTTGCATTCACCTCCCTAACATCCCCATCCATAAACAAATTAAACAACCATGGAGACATCACACACCCCTGCCGCAAACCTACATTCACTGAGAACCAATCACTTTCCTCTCTTCCTACACGTACACATGCCTTACATCCTCGATAAAAACTTTTCACTGCTTCTAACAACTTGCCTCCCACACCATATATTCTTAATACCTTCCACAGAGCATCTCTATCAACTCTATCATATGCCTTCTCCAGATCCATAAATGCTACATACAAATCCATTTGCTTTTCTAAGTATTTCTCACATGCATTCTTCAAAGCAAACTCCTGATCCACACATCCTCTACCACTTCTGAAACCACGCTGCTCTTCCCCAGTCTGATGCTCTGTACATGCCTTCACCCTCTCAATCAATACCCTCCCATATAATTTACCAGCAATACTCAACAAACTTATACCTCTGTAATATCCCACTTCCCCCCCACCTTCAAATCCCCCTTCCCCCACCACTCCCCACCCCTCACTTCTCCCACTCCCCTTACGCTATCGTAACTGGGGGGAGGGGAAGGGGGGGAGGTCGATGAGAGAGAGAGAGAGAGAGAGAGAGAGAGAGAGAGAGAGAGAGAGAGAGAGAGAGGGTGGGAGGAGGATGAGGGGGGGTGGGTGGGAGAAGAGGCGACCAAGTCAGTGTCATTACAGAAGACGAGGCCGGGAACGAGGTCACGTGTAGTTCAAGTGGTAATTAAAGGCTGAATATCACCTCCCTAGCTGCTCCTCTCTCTCTCTCTCTCTCTCTCTCTCTCTCTCTCTCTCTCTCTCTCTCTCTCTCTCTCTCTCTCTCCCCTCTCTCTCTCTCTCTCTCTCTCTCTCTCTCTCTCTCTCTCTCTCTCTCTCTCTCTCCATGACCAAAATCACCCCCACACACCAGTTGGACAATATCAACCACTCAAAAATGTCCCCCCCCCCCTTTTTTTTTTTAATTTTCCACCACAAGCAACAAAAAAAACCAAGTGAATGAATCAGGTACATGGATCCCACACTCCACCAATCAGGTACATGGATCCCACACTCCACCAATCAGGGACATGGATCCCACACTCCACCAATCAGGTACATGGATCCCACACTCTACCAATCAGGTACATGGATCCCACACTCCACCAATCAGGTACATGGATCCCACACTCCACCAATCAGGGACATGGATCCCACACTCCACCAATCAGGTACATGGATCCCACACTCTACCAATCAGGTACATGGATCCCACACTCCACCAATCAGGTACATGGATCCCACACTCCACCAATCACGTACATGGATACCACACTCCACCAATCAGGGACATGGATAGGATCCACACATCAGTCAACACTATATAGATGGAACCAATTCCCATCTTCTACTAATTATCTATCGAATGAAGATAAGCTCATATCATCTATCTATCTATCTATCCCCTGACCAAAATATACCATCTATCTATCTATCCCCTGACCAAAATATACCATCTATCTATCTATCCCCTGACCAAAATATACCATCTATCTACCTATCCCCTGACCAAAATATACCATCTATCTATAGATATACCATATAGATATACCATCTATATAGATATATAGATATACCATCTACCATATACCATATAGATATACCATATACCATATAGATATACCATCTATAGATATACCATATCTATAGATATACCATCTATCTATAGACGGTGCGTATAATAAGAAAGCACCAGGGGAGATGTGTGTGTGTGTGTGTGTGTGTGTGTGTGTGTGTGTGTGTGTGTGTGTGGTGGAGGGGGGGGGGGCGGGGCGCCGCGCCCCCCCAACACCTTCTCGACCACACCCCCCCCTCCCCCCCCCCCTCCCTTCCTGGGTGACCAGCGAGACAATAAGCGACGAAAAAAAAAAAAAAAAAAAAGGAAAATATATAAACACCGAGAGAAGGGATGGCGGGCGTGGGAACCCGCTTCTCTTGTTTACTTTCGTGAGGCAATAAAGAAACCTTGGCAACCCCCTTTTGAGCATCAGCTGTTTCTTAGGGGGGGCTGAGGGGGGCTGGGGGGCTGAGGGGGGGTTGGGGGGGGACAAGTCAGCTGATGGCGAAGGGGGGGGTGAGAGATGAAACGACATTATTCATGGAGCTATTTATTCGTTCACTATACCGTCCCTTAAGTGTGTACAAAAACACATCCGGCTGACCTACGAAATAAATCATTTATTCTCTCTCGTGACTCGCACAAGAGTTGATTTATTCCATTTATCACCATAACGCCCCTGAAAATAAGCAGGTCAAAAATAAGCAGGTCAAAAATAAGCAGGTCAAAAATAAGCAGGTCAAAAATAAGCAGGTCAAAAATAAGCAGGTCAAAAAATAAGCAGGTCAAAAATAAGCAGGTCAAAAATAAGCAGGTCAAAAATAAGCAGGTAAAAAATAAGCAGGTCAAAAATAAGCAGGTCAAAAATAAGCAGGTCAAAAATAAGCAGGTCAAAAATAAGCAGGTCAAAAATAAGCAGGTCAAAAATAAGCAGGTCAAAAATAAGCAGGTCAAAAAATAAGCAGGTCAAAAATAAGCAGGTCAAAAATAAGCAGGTCAAAAATAAGCAGGTCAAAAATAAGCAGGTCAAAAATAAGCAGGTCAAAAATAAGCAGGTCAAAAATAAGCAGGTCACCTTCCCTAGATTTTTCTAAAAAGTGGGACATGAGAAGTGACAGACGAAGATACTCCACCTCCACCACCTCCTCCTCCTCCTCCACCTCTTCCTCCTCCTCCTCCTCCACCTCCTCCTCCTCCTCCACCTCTTCCTCCTCCACCTCCTCCACCTCCTCCACCTCCTCCTCCTCCTCCACCTCTTCCTCCTCCACCTCCTCCACCTCCTCCTCCTCCTCCACCTCTTCCTCCTCCACCTCCTCCACCTCCGCCTCCTCCACCTCTTCCTCCTCCTCCTCCACCACCTCCTCCTCCTCCTCCACCTCCTTCCACTTTACGACCGTCCCAGTTCTTCATGTTCGTGAGGTTCCCCCAGAGTCGAGCGGGAGTCGAACCCGGGTGATCCACGACTTCCTCCGCCGCCGGTGCCAACACAAGACACAAAAGTCGTGGGGGTCCTGATTTCTTTTTTTTTTCTTTTTTTTTTTCCAATATTGCGAGGGTAGAAGTTGGTGGATCGAGGAGTGCACCAGGCTGGTGGGCGTGGTGGAGGCGTGCACCAGGCTCCCTGGCGTGGCGTGGTGGAGGCGTGCGCACGTGTCCCTATTGGGGATATCCCGGTGTTGACGTCATCCCAAGCACCAGGGATAGGATGGTGGGGTGGGGGGGTTTGGGATACCTCTC